>NC_135770.1:11164505-11299065 GCF_052425735.1 Oculina patagonica
CAGATAATATTGCGTGTAGAGTCGACACAACAACATCAACACATCTATCAGCCATGCAATTCAATGAGTTCCAAACGAATCGAATTGTGTAAGTTAAAATATCAACGACTTGAATTGCCAAAACCAGCTTTCAAAATTCGCTTTCTTCTCGTCTCAGTCAGCCCCAGCCTTCCCCTTTCTTTTACTGAGCAGGCGCAGACGAACATTTATGCAGTGGGCATGCGCTACCGGATGTCGTGGATTTTACGACATCCGGTAGTCAGTGTTACCAGAGCCCTTCGTTTCGCCGACCACGTGACCAAAAGAAACGGAAGGCTCTGGGAACGAGAATGACTCTCGCTAAAGTCAATGAGCCAGCGAGCACTCCCAGAAGTAACGAGCCAGCGATAGATCTCAAGTCAAGTCAGCGATATATCCCTAACAATGTAACGTTGAACGACGACACAAACTGCATTTTATGACCGGTGGCGCCAGCCTCCAGCGGCCCCGGTAATTATGCGGCAAAAGGGGTTGTTATCAGTAGCGGATCCAACAACAACAAGCTTTATTTGCATGACTGTAAATTTGTTACAATATTGCAAAAGCGTAAACTTATTTAGTAATAATAATAATAAAAATAATAAAATAATAATATATAGTAAAAAACAAAAATGATTCATATAAAATTAATTACATTGATAGTATTTTGTTACGTAAATCAAAACAAGATGATATAAATTTAATCAATTGCATGGTCACAAAATGATCGGGAGAATTCATTAATTCTAAAATCAAGTCAGGCACTGGTAGTTGGCTGACATTTAAAGATGAATTCCAGTCCGTACTGCGCAATCTCGGCTGCAATGTTTATGTGAGCCTCACACGAAGGTTTGTTTACAAGCAAAACTAAAAATTCCGCGACAAACTTACCTTTTTCTTCATTATTAACGCCAGATATCCTTGCAGAACAAATAATAACGAGTAGAGGAACCTTGACGCTATTTCAAACCGACGTTTCAGCTCATCGGAAATTCTTGAACGAAACGAACTGTAATGGCGGACTTAAAATCTTCATGTATGCTGTCACCGAAGTGTAACGTTTCAACGAATTCAAAACAAAAACGAAAACAAACCCCGAGTCTGCGCAGTACGGACTGGAAATCAGCTTTAAGATGATAGGCTGTATTGTCTTGTAAAAGTTATCTCTTATTGTTGCATATTTGGAACAATAAAAGAGAAAATGAATTTCATCTTCGGTTTTATTACAATCACAGACCGGGCAGAGCCTATGTCTGGGCGTATTGTTATATCTGCCTAGTTCGATCATTAACTTATGATTGCTAATACGTAATTTAGCTAATGTTCTCCTACCAGAAACTCTCCTAGTTAACTCTAGATAATTGGAGGTAGCATATTCGTTCTTAAAAGATCTATAAAATTCTAGTTTTTGAGAATGCTGTAGAGTATTCTGCCAATACGAAATATATTTCTGTTTCATTAACTGCAGAAACATTGTCACTTTTGCGGTGTCTACTAAATCAGGATTAAAATTACCAAAATTAAAATATTCGGATATCTTCATAAGATTAGAGTAAAAACTATTTTTACCAGCGGTGTGAAGTTCTAATGAAATTAGAAAAGACTGTCTAACAAAAGAATCCGGTTGCTTTTCTTGGAGATATATCAAATAGTTGAGGATTCTTTGATTAATGGTGATAAGGAGAGGAAATCGACCAAGCTCAGCTCTACATGCAATATTAGAAGCCTTATTACTGACTTCAAGATAGCGTTTACAAAACTGTAGATGTGTTCTTTCAATTTGTGAACCATCCCAGGCCTTAAAATCAGATTTTACATAACCACCCCAAATTTCACTATTATAGAGCAGAATTGGAGATATCATTGCATCAAAGATTCTACAGGCAAGAGAAGGTTTCAATCTACTAAAATTTGTGTGTCGTCTCAAACTAAAAAGTGCATGAAGTCCTTTCTCTTTTAGGTGATCAAGTGAGATTTTAAAATTTCCTGTAGAAGATATTTTGGTTCCTAAATAAGTGTAATCTTGTACAACATCAATTGTTTGATTTCCTATGTAAAATACATGTTCAGTACATTTGTTCGCACGTTTTTGAAAAACCATTATCTTGGTTTTTTTGGGATTTACGCTCAACATCCACGTGTTGCAGTATGTGTCTAATGTGTTAAGACAGTTTTACAAACCTGTTTTGGAACGTGATAAAATAATTAAATCGTCGGCATATAGTAGAGCGTTTAATTTTGTACCGTTTGGTAGGACAAAAGGATCAGACAGAATATTTTCAAATGAGAACGGTAAATCGTTAATATAAAGGTTGAAAAGTAGTGGACTTAAAACGCAACCTTGTCGTACACCTCTCATATATTGAAAGGGTCGTGTCTGATACTGATCAATTTTTATCGAACAAGAAGACTTAGAATAAAGGCTTTTAATTAAATTGTAGAAGGATCCCCCTAAATTAATTTGCAATAACTTACTTAAAAGCCCATTATGCCAGACTGAGTCGAAAGCTTTTCTAAAATCGACAAAGCAAGCATAAATTTTGCCATTGTGATTATGGACGTACTTGTCTATCAAAGTTCGGAGTGTGAAAACATGGTCTGCTGTTCGATTGTTAGGCATGAAGCCGATCTGTGACTTGTGTAATATATGATTGGTGTTGAAATACTCGAGAAGCCTTTGATTTAAAATAGAACAAAACAGTTTACCCAGACAACTCGAAACGCAGATACCACGGTATCTTGACGGATCACTTCTTCCATCCGATTTATAAATTGGCGTTATGAGACCACCACACCATGTTTGAGGCATAGAACCTGAATTTAGAACTCCATTGAAAAGTTTGTAATAAACGGGCATAAGGTCGTTGATACTTGCTTTAATCAATTCATTTTTAATTTTATCTGAATAAGAAGATTTGTTGTTCTTTAACTTTTTGGCAGCTTTTCGTATTTTAATTTCGGTAATCAAGTAATCTAATGGCCGAAATTGTTTTTTCCGGACTTCTTCTTCTTGAAGTTCGTTACAGATTTTCTCTTGAATGGGATTAAGTCGATCATTGGAGTGAAGAGATTCAAAATATCGCAGCCAATTTTCTTCTGACACTAAAGGAGTATCTTCTTTTTTAATAGTGTCATCCATTGATTTTAAACATTTCCAAAAGTTAGCCGCATCTGAATTGTTAACAGCTTCCTCCAAGTTATGAAGCTTGCTATTACAATAGTCGTTCTTTTTAGATTTAAGTAAACTTTTGTATTGCATTAGAACGACGTGGTAATTTTCACGTAAAATTGAGTTCAGGGGGTCTCTGTGTTTTTGGTTTGCCAATTTCCTCAATTCATGTCTTTTTAATCTACATTCCCGATCAAACCATTTTATGTTTGACGATGACTGGATACGCTTACGCTGTTTTGTGGTTTTAATCTTTAAACATTGTCTTGCAGTTGTGTTAAAAATATTTTCTACTTTATCAAGGGAAGTGTTAACATCGTTAATATGTGCTCTTTCGTCTATGTAATCTTGTATGAGAGTTTGGATAACTGGAGAGCGTAAAGCATCTTTGAATTTCTGTGTAGAATCGCTTTCCCAAACAAACTGTTTTGATATGCGCGTTATCTGAGGGCATCATCTTGACCTCGTGCTAGATTATTATGTCTTACTTGGGTGGTGAGTTCCTTATGGAACTTATGTTATCTCAGGGAAGTATACTGACTTCGTGCTAGATTATTATGTCTTACTCAGGTGGTGAGTTCCTTTCTTTCAAAATCGTATATTAAAGGGAAAGGGGTTGGACTTTGGGGCGGAGCGTACACGTATAAAACTTTTTTGAGTGCCTCGCCCGGGCACCGGGCCATATTTAAAAAACCGATATTGCAATCCGTTTCAATCTCTGTCACTTTTGGCCATCCGAACCTTTTTTTTGCATTTGGTGTGTTATTTGAATATTCCATACATATAAACGAATTTGATGGTCATATAGTTACGTTTTCAATTTTCCAATACATTTGTCTTTATTTTTTCCGCATGATTAGGGGTATCAAATGGTCTTTGCGAGCAATTGCGAGAACAGCGTTTTTCTGTGCGAGCACGAGCATTGACAAAAATTATAGCGGTGAGGGTAAAAGGCGGAATGAGTTTGCGGAATGGCATGTGGCATGACTTGCGGAATGGCATAATTATGCGGAATGTAATTTACGCGGAATGATTCATTGACATAAATTATACTAAAAAGCGCGCCAAATTTTAAAAGAGAAGCCGCCTTGTTAAATACTGCTGGCTCAAACAATCAAGGACTGAGCAGTATGGATATAATTATATGACTTATATTATTATGGACGAGGAAACTTCCATAGAACATCGTTGTAAAGATCATTTCACCGTTCAAATCACCGATTTACGCCGAACAGAAGCAGAGAAATTATTTTCGCTATTTGCCGTGACGCTTCCGAGGACTTGTATTATTGACTAGCTGGCGTTGGCTGAGTACAGTGTGAGTAGTTCTGTTAACATGAATGAAAACTCTCGTCTATTTGCCTCAAAATACAGAACGATATTCGTTGTAAAGCAACGTACTTCAAGGCAAGACACACAACTGTCAAGTTCTACCCATTTGAAGAGAAGTTTTAAAAAAGACAACGCATTTAAATAAATGAAAGCAAGTGACGTGTTGTTACTTGCCCGCGAAATAATGTGTGACCGTGTCACTGCCTTGTTCCAGGAATCGTTTCTTTCTAAATCAAAACTTGCTAGGGGTGGGAAAAAGCTAGTGGTTTCATTAAAGAAAACTACTTTTGGTATATTTCTAGCTTTTTATTACAGCGATGAAAAGATCGTGACACGGCTTCTCCGCTGGTGTGACACTATTTACACCGCAGTGGATTTTATCGATGTGCGTCTCGTGATCTTTGCGGTAAAATAAAATTCATGGTTTAGCGAATGATTTTCTTTTCCTAAGAGCCAGTCACAACAAGTAGGCAGTGATGATTACTCGCCGGATTCCTTATCTGCCTTATCGGTAAATCTGCAATGCGAGCTAGTTGAAATACGATAGCTTGTTTTTACCGTGCAGTGACTATAGTCACTATATGAAAGTTTCGCTCTACTCGATCGGCGGTCGGTTGCCGCTTTTTTAAGTTAATGTTCAAGTCTTTCACTGAGTTTATATAGTCTTCATAATGGGAGGCGAAAAGCTAGTCTCCTTCGCAGCCCGGCACTCGAGCCGAACCGGGAGCGTTGCGTCATTTCAGACCGAGCGGCTGCGAAGGAGACTAACGAAAAGCAGGGCTAGTAGACTTCTAATGAAACAAATACGCCGTAGTGTTCGTAATCTCTCTGCTTTGTACCCTCTACTTACTGAGGCTGAGATGACATCCGCCAAAACTGGACTTTCTGTCTCGATGTTTTGTTTAACTTATACCGTGTTAATGACTATTAATACAAAGATGTATCCGAGGCATTTTTCGGTTCGTATAAAGATCTACGGTCGGTAACGTCGGTTGCTTTTCCGTCGCTGTTTTTATCTTTTGACTAAAAGCGATAAACCGTCCACAGAATCGGAAATCCTTAGCATTGGGGAAACACTGGCCGCCGTGAAGAACATCATACGACTCTATGCTATCTTTAATCCATTGTCATCATTAAGCCCGCAGTATTTAATAAGGCGGCTGCTCTTTTAAAATTTGGCGCGCTTTTTAGTATAATTTATGTCAATGAATCATTCCGCGTAAATTACATTCCGCATAATTATGCCATTCCGCAAGTCATGCCACATGCCATTCCGCAAACTCATTCCGCCTTTTACCCTCACCGAAATTATAGCACAACTAAAGTAAAGCGCGCGTTCTGATTGGTTAATTTAGCGTCTACTATTTGCCCATGGGTGCACGCTGACGTATGCTTCAACCTGTGCGCGCGCGCTGATCTGTTGCGACATGACATAAGAAAGTGCCACTACTTTACGAGTTTTCTCGATTTTCCTGTGAATTTAAAAAGCTAAACATAAGAAAAACCATTTCTCCATAATGCTGAAAGACTTTGAGGTATAATGCAAGTTTGAAATAATTCAAAACTTTGTTTTGTTTGTTTTTTTCTTTTAGGTTTTCGTCAGCGTTTACGCGAGCACTACACGCAATTTTTCAAATAAGCGCGCGCACTTTTACACAAAGAAACTTTAATAAATATCCCAAAAGTTGTGCTATAAAACAAATGGTAAACGTCATAGCGTGCACTATTGAGTTACAGATGCACTTGGGAGGTTTGCTAAGCACTCAAGAAGCAAGAGTCGCCCTCGGCTATCGCCTCGGGCGACTCTTACGCATCTTTCGTGCTTAGCAGCCTCCCGCGTGCATCTGTAACTCAATAGTGCACGCTATGACGTTTACCATTTGTTAAATAGCCTTGCGAGCAACGAGCACTTTTCAAAAACCTTCCTCCACTAAATACCAAGCATGCGAGCACTTGTAAAAATGTGCGAGCACGAGCAAACTAGCACCCACTAAAATTTTGCGAGCATTGCGAGCACTGCGACATTTTGAGGAACCATTCTATGAAACGTAACTGAATGCTTTCTAAACCGGTGACAACCTTCAACTTTGGCAAAAAAAAACCTTTTGCCAAGTATCTTAACTTTACACATAAGGTGTCCGAATTCAATATTTGTAAAATCCTGCCATACGGAGGTTGAGCCCGCAATACGAGCGGCGGGCAAAACTGAGTTTTCCTACGTCATCGATTCAAACATGAAGTGACACTTCACTGTCGACTAAACGCAGTATATGACGATTTGCCATTGTTTTTCTCCACTCGACGGGGCTCGAAAGCCGTGTATTTTTCCAAAGTAAATGAAAATAAAGCCCAACACAAACCTTTTTCCTGCCGCTTTGGAACTAGTCTCACAGACATTGAGTTTCATTTGGTGACTTGCATCCCAAAACGTTAAAAAACTCACAGCGAAAAAGTTTGTTTATAGTAAGCGTCGTCGGCTGCCCGGCAGCTCAATTTTAGCGGCAGTTTTTTTTTGTAATTGTCATTTTTCAGCCGTTGCTTGTCCGTTAGAAATCACGAAAATGTCCATCCCTGAACATATCGATCTAAAAATAAACGTCTTCAAACGATGTACAAATTCGGCGTGAAAAAGCAGTTACAGTAACTCAATAGCAAGCAGGACAACGAAAAAAAAAAATGAAGTGAAAATAAATACATTTTATTTTAAAATATAAAACTAACTTCTCCTGAAACAGAAAGATCCACAACTTTTAATATGTGCTATAATTATAATTAAAGTCACCTACTAAGATTAGGCAGCCAATGTCAGTATCAGTCAAAAACAGAGGAATCCAGTTTTGAGGCTACGTTTACACGGGACCGGTCCGGAACCGTTCCGAACCGAACCGGACCTGTTTACATGGAACCTTTTGGAACCGATCCAGGTGTTTACACGGGACCGTTCTGGAACCGGTCCGGAACGGATCCATAACTGGACCTGCAAAATAGGTCACTGGCTAAAAAAGTTGGCGGAGAAAACTGGCCCTAATCAGATTCTCTTAAGGTACGAGAATGAAATATAGACCTTAAACAGTGGCTGTTTTCTTAATGAATCAGAACACCTGATAAAAAATATTAATACCGTTTAAAAAATAACATTTATGGCGTACTATCAAGGGAACAGGGTCTGCCGGTGCAATAGCAAAGACAGCTCTTTGCTTTTTCAACTAATCAGCAGTGTTTTAACAGTGCTAATCAGTTTAATACAACTCCAAAATATTGCACCTGTTTCTGATAAAGTAGCACTGAAGTGCTACTTTAAATCTCAGAATCAATTAATGTTAACAGATCTCCACAAAAGGGTTTCTGAACTCATATAGTAGCCACTATCAACTTACAGAACTACCATTCCTGAAATTATTAATTTAAGCTTTTTTGCAACTGGACTACGTCCTTTACAAGGATTATGGCAAGGCTATTCTTATTTAAAAAAATTGGATTTACACAAGGTAGTAACCATTTAAGATGAAAAATATGTTGTTTTGTACAAGGGTCTATCATGCCTGAAAATCTAATCCTAAAAATAAAAACAAACAAAACAAACCCTGAAAGACAAAATTTAAATTATTATAGTCAATCCTTGTATTAAAATTGAAATGATATTAATTTTATACTGAAATTTAACAATCCCTAATAACGACTTCCTAGTATTTAACCGGAGATCAGAATGAATCTTTGTAGTCCTAGACCTAAACAAAATTAAAAGCTATTGCCAAATGAAATGAGACAAAACATAGCCGGTTCACAGAAAAATTATTACAATCCTTAAATTGGAGAAGCATGCCTTTGTCTAGTTGAAATTCAGCAATTGAGGAGTTGATTTTAAAAAGTTTAATTTAGTAAATTTCACTCTAAAAGATTTATCATTTCCAAAAGTTAGGATTTCAATAATACATACAAGTTTACATACACAAAAACAAAACAGATTTTGTAATTCCGTAATAATTTAATACACTCAAGATTCCATCTTTACAAATCATACAAAAAAAAGTTTCTACACTACAGTTTCTACCTGACAAGACCAGTCCACACTGAAAATGCTACAACGGTTTGAAAGGCATCCAAATCTGGCGAAGGCCCTTAACCTTGAAAATCCAGACTTCGGCGTGTCCTTTTACTATCCATGACCTGAACTACAGCTGCCGAATTGAACAACTGATCTCCTTAATCTATAGCTCCACAATAGCACTCTACCCAACGCTGGTTAGAGCGATGTACATAACAGGGGATCAATGTAAGCTTATTTTGGTCTGGAAGGCAGTTTAACAGACTTCCTCGATTTCGATTCCAATCAAAAATCTCACCCAGCGATCGCCATTCCATCAAGTCAGACACGAACAGCATCGTACACTAAATTAAAATCAGTCGCCGCACTTCGTAGAGAAAGACTGTGAACTCAGTAAAATAAAAAAAGGGGGAAAAAGGAACGACAACAGAAACCTGCACTTCGCCTTCGAGCCATGTTGAACATTTTTCGCGCCTCACTTCATGTAATGTCTCTGTTTTTTCTCGTTCATCACAACCAATCAGAGAGCGTAAAACGTTAGTGACGTAGGAAAACTCAGTTTTTCCCCGCAGCCGGCCTCTGATTGGCTAATTTAAATTTTGCTGGCGCGTACCGTATGGCAGGATATATTTGCCGTCGGATTCCCATACAAACACCGTAATTTCTACCCGCGTTGCTCACTCGTCAAGATGGCGTCGAAAACCGTGATAAGGCCTATTGTCTTTTTTGATTTAAATAAGCCCGAAGATTGTTGAAAATAATATGCTAACGTTAGCCAAAAACCTAAAAGTTGCCGAGTACCCTTTCACCTCCCTAGCGGGGAATAAATTGCACAATGGTCCCCAGAGTTCACACGGTCAAGCACATTACCCACAAATCAACGCGCTGTCAAAAATTTTCAAGATGTCTGCGTTCTTGTACACTTTTCATCGAGGACTTCATTGCTTACATTTAGACGATTGTTTGGTTGAAAATGGAAGGCAACTGAAAAAGGTAGCATCGGAATATTGTGGGGTAAGTTTTATTGATAATTTTAGGGCAAAGATACATCATTTCAATGTATTACGATCTGGGTTTTTTCGAATAATAGCTGCCCATTGAAATAGTACACTACTTTGTTTTTATGTAGACATGTATATCGTTAAACCGGTGAAGTATTGTATTTTAAAACGTGAATCATCGGATCTAGACACTAACTGTTTTTAGAAAGGGATTAAAGCTGAAAATTATGATAAAACTGTACAAGTTGGCCAATTACATGCCAAGGACTGAAGTAAAAGTTTAGACATATTCCTAATGAAATCTCACAGATCGCGAGGTTCCTACAAGGCAGTTTTGTGCTTCCAGGTTTAAAGATGAAAGTAAGCTTTCTATACAGGGACATCTGAACAATTACATGTCATGAGGATATGAAATTGGATCCACACCGTATGGCCATCTTAGTATATTTTATTTTTTAAGCGATGATGTCATCGCTTAATGTTGGCGAGCAATAGGCAGTGTCAGGATTATCTAGGCTAGCAAACCAAAGAGCACTGGTTGCCTGTGGCGTGCAATTGATCATCAATCATCATCGTGACTCATTGATCATCGGCAATAATCAATGACTAATCAACTGATTACCTATTGATTACTCATTGATTTCATTGATGTCATTGATCATCGATTAGTTATGCCTGGAGCTGAGGAAACACTAACTTAAAGCCAGCTCAACAACAAGCCCACCTGGCTTTTTCAGCAGGTGAAATTATTTGGCAGCCAGCCCTTAGCGACATAACAGTATGTACATGTTGTAGCAACACTGAACTTCACCTTTCTTTGGCTTTAATTAATTTCAATGTTTAATGACAGGGTATACCAACAGAAGAGCTGTCTGTGATCCATAATGGCCACCTTGTCACCGAGGATAGCAAACTTCACCTCCGAGCTGGAGATGTATGTTATGCAACGCTGCTTCTCCCAGGTGGAAAGGGAGGGTTTGGTTCCATGCTGCGAGCTCTTGGTGCCCAGATAGAAAAGACAACGAACAGAGAAGCATGCAGAGACTTGAGTGGAAGACGAATGAGGGACATCAATGATGAGAAAAAGTAAGGATGTGTCAACTTGGATTACCATAAAATTCTGGTTATTCAGTATGTTGAATTGAAGTAGTATTTGTTAATTCTTGAAATGTCTCGTCGGTTAGAAAGCGATTCTTAGGTTTTGATGACTGCCACTGGAATCTCTGGTTTGTCAACTGCAGATATGGCCGTATGGTTTCGAATTCAACACCAATCATGGAAAATTTTTGTGCTATTTTTTTGTCCATATATACTGATCCATTTGTGATTCTTAAATTGTGTATATATTTGTTGAATGCTCGGGTTCGAATGCTGAGGTTAGTGGGTGAAAGTTTTGTAAAACGTTAGATTGGGCTGAAATATTTTTAACCTGTCTGCGTAGTCGCTAGTCGCACAATGTATGGCGATTTTTTTACTTTCCATATCCAGAGGCGTGCAAAATCGCTATAGTCTCTATAATATCTATATCCTCTGCCTTTTTGCTAGCTTACAAAGTCTTCCATTAAACGAAACTGTAGTATAAAATACGGATAACAACTGTGCACAAGAAGGCAGTAGGGAGATTAAGAAGATCGATGCGGTTTTGCGACGAAATTTTTCCATGATTTGTGTTGACTTCGCATCTATACGATCATATATGCAGTTGCCAGACCAGAGATTCCAATGGCAGTCATCAAAACCTAAGAATCGCTTTCTAACTGACAGGATATTTCAAGAATAAACAAATACTACTTCAATTCACCATACTTTTCTTTGTTTTGGTTCGAAGTCGAAGCCTCACTCGCCTCGCTTTCATGTACTCGACTCAAACTCTTACACGCATTCCGCCATTTATGAATAAGGTGTATAAGCCCACCCAAAACCCCTTACAAAGTTGTATAAGCCCAGGGCTTATAACCAGAATTTCACGGTATTTGGTATACAGCTGTTTTGAAAAAGGGTTGTTGGAAAAAAGCACAGACAGGGTTTGTACAGGTCATGGAAAACCTGGAAAGTCATGAAATTTTAAGAATTTCATTTTCCAGGCCTGGAAAGTCATGGAATTTAAGTTTGGGTCATGGAATGTCATAAAAAATGGTAATATTGATTATACAAAATAATTTCCAGGCCGATTTTTTTTTGTAAAGAAAAAAGTAAAAATGTACCAAAAATCAAAATAATTTTTTAAAATTTCCAAGAAAAAGGGTCAAATTTAGGTCATGGAAAACTTTGAAAAGTCATGGAAAAGGTCATGGTCTCAGCTGGCTGAGAAGGGCAAGTGGCTCTGGGGATGAGAATGACTAGAACAAATAAAAATACCAAATTATACCAAGGGTAAAACTGAACCACAACAGCTACATGTACTATTAGTGTTAATAACCGTGTGCAGCTGGTTCTGTAGTTATGTAGCTAATCATTCACCCATCTTAAAAATATTCATGAATACTCTGTGCTCTGTTTGTGTGAAATATTTATTTTGTGTTATTCAAGCGTTTGGCTCGTAGCAAGTATAAGTGACTTGCACAGTCAGGTATGCTCTATTTATACCTGCAAAAGCTCGTCGGACAATGCTTAACAGAGAAATACAATGGGATGGTCTTAGTCTACTCTTTATTTTTGGCATAAAATGGACTTCTTTTTAATGCCATTCACGAACCGGTCTGGGTTTATTTTATTCAACATTCGGAACAAAATAAATATTTGAATGCGTAAGCAGGAATTTATCCGGCCAGGCAAGAGATGACATGAAGAAAATTCATCTCATGCACACTTTGTGACTCACGCAAACACGACTTGTGTGTTTCTCAAGTGACTGCTATTGTAAAAAAATTTTTACTGTGTGGCGCCGTACCTTTCTAGCCAAAGAACTGAAAGAGGTGGTCAGACATTAACCGCACGATTATAAACTGCTTGAAGTTTCTTGTTTAATATAAAATTGCTTAAGTGGATCTTCCTTTTATTTGACTACGTGTAGGATCGCTGAATGGGTTTCTAAACAAGCCGAGAGAGAGCGTGAAAAAGAACAAAAGAAACAGGAGAGATTGGCAAAGAGAAGAGCAATGCCAAAACACACATTTGATGATCAATCGTACACACAGCACATTCAGCAGAATTCTGAGAGAATAGAAGATGCACTGCAACAAGGTGAGACACGCTGGCCAAAACTTCAGGGCTCAAAATAATTTTTGGATACTGACGGTCATGTTGACCGGCCAAATCAATTTTTGCTCGGTCATGTCTTGTTTTTGACCGGTCAAAATGGTATTTACTTTGAAGCAATAGCCTATTCTGCCAAAAATTTCGCCTCATAAGCTAAAACACTTTGAAGATTGGGTGCTTGCGCTATTTGGATTTGAGTCGAGCTTCCTATAAGATGCCCTCTTTTAAAAGTTCTTTTTCTCCAAGACTGCCAAGATATTAGGGAAAAAGCCTACATCACTATGCGTTTTAAAAATCATGGATCTCCAAGTTTTCAACATCGCCTACAACGAGAAGCCCATTCTATGCGGTGCCTGATTGAGCTGCTGAAATGTACACTTACGGCAAAGTACTTTTAATCATAAATATCTGCGGAAGTAGCCTTACTTGGCTAGAATAAAAGATATTGAGAGTTATCGTTTCAATCTGTAGACGCCGGACACAGAGACCATTTTTTTTTTTGTACAGTACGAGCAAACGTTTACCGGAACTGTCTTTGACAATTACGAAGCACCACGAACCAAAATTTTGTCCGGACAAATCGTCATTTTGGCTGGACATTGTCCGTTGACCGGCCGTTATTTTGAGACCTGAACTTTATCAAAACTGTAACACAGCAGGACCCTGGCCACTATCTGGAGGTTGCTGCTATCTTGAACAGTTTGCAGTTTTCCGTAACCTAATGTTAACCTACTAATCTTACCTCACCATCCTGAGCTACCGGTATGTATACGTGTACATGTATAAGTAAGTCCTGTTGTGGAATTCACTATTAATGTAACATTTCAAACAAAATCAACATACATACATACATACATACATACTTTATTTAACGTGGAAAAAAAGTACACACTTAGCTGTTAGCTAGTTTACAGGTGCTCCACGATTAAAAGTTTAGTATTTACAAAAGTATTTACATCAAAACAAAGGGTATAAAAGTATTACAACCACAATCTTCATTCAATACCACCACACTATACTAAAGACCAGTTGAATGGTGTTACAAAAAGCATTTTTTATTGTAGCTTATTATTCCATATAATTATTTGCTTGGATTTGCTCCTTTATTGAATTGATTTAATTCGTTATCGGTGCAGGACTTAAAGCAGCTGGTAGTTCAGCATCGTCAGGTGCATCAAGCTCTACAGAGAAAACAGCTGGAAAAAGAGTTCATCCAGATGAACCGACAACTTCAAGAGGAGGCAAGAAAAGTCGAATGTGGTAAGTTATGTTGGGAATAAGATAATTGCCTTGCAACACAATGGGTTTTCCCGATAAAGTCCCGCTAAAGATCACTCGCTCACGAATAGAAGTTTTTAAAACAGATATATATTTCTCACACAAGGTCCCGAGTTCGATTACAACACTGTCACTGTTCCTAGAACAAAAGATCAACTAATCGTACAAAGCTTTCTTCGATTGGCTACAGATTACAGATTACAGATACTAACGATGACAGATTCGATGCGTGTCCGTTTCCGGTCAACTAAACAATCATAGACGCGTTAAAAGGCTTTGATTATAAAAACACACGATTTCCGACACCCTCCCCCCATTTGCTTCGAGACAGCAAATGTCCACAAAACTTAAACATTTGGAAAATCAGTCACGATCATCAAATATATGCATTGTTCATTGTTCATTCTCGTTAATATCCTGAATACGAAATCTAGCTGCTGCTGCGGCATCCCTTCGCGGCCTGTAGACTGGTGCGTCTGCATTCAGGGTGTCCCGTGGGGTCTGTACTGGTTTGTCACAGCTTAACTCAAGAGGATACAAATGCTGAATTGGGCGCTCCACATGCGACTTTCCAGTTTTGAGCTTCGCCCCACGAATCACGCCGTCACGCCCGGTGATTAGGTCTTCAACGACTCCCAACTTCCACTGTGCTCGGTTCTTCTCTTCTGACTTAATGATAACGACTTCTCCCTTGGATGGATAGGTCACTTCTCCACTGTGCTTCAGCCGGTGTCTCTCTCTCAGACCGCGGAGATACTCTCTTGTCCAGCGTGACCATAGCGTATCCTTGCACTTCCTCAGATACTTAGCTCTCTTCCGCAGGTCATGTTCCTGGATGCGATAAGGTTCTAACTCTGGTAGCATGTTTGGCAGACCGTTTCCAATACACTTGTGAAGAGCTCCCTTGACAAGTCCCACCATTCTCTCGAATTGTCCTCCCCACCAAGGTGCACGACTCAAATTAAACTGCCACTGGATCCCTTCGTAGGCGAGGAAATTCTGGAACTTCTCATCTTGCATCACTTGTTTGATCCACTGGGCGGCACCAACGAAGGTTCTTCCGTTGTCGGAATACACCTTTTCCGGTCTCCCGCGTCGAGCGATGAAGTTCTTGAAACTCGCGAGGAATTCTTTAGTTTCCAAGTTGGGCAACAAATCCAAGAACAAAGCTCGTGTCAGGCTACAGGCGTACAGCAACACGTAAGCCTTTCCCTCTGTCTTCGCGTTCTTACGGTACTTCAACGGTCCCGCGTAATCGACGCCGACGACTTGAAAGGGCGTCTGACCTTCCGTCCGATCCTTTGGGAGGTCTCCTTGGGGCGGGGATGAAAATGCTTGTGCTTGAAACCGCCGACAGCCGTGGCAACTTTTCACAATTCTTTTAGTCAATCGTCTAAGGCGTGGGACCCAGTACAGCTCTCGAACCTTTGCCATGGTACTGACAACTCCCCCATGGAGCGTTCCGAGATGAGATTGTGTTATGAGCTTCTCTGTGAAGCGCTGACTATCGGGCAAATACACCGGAAAATGCCCTTGGATTCTGCCTCGACATTCCAATATGCCGTCTTGGTTTGGTTGTAGATTCAGTTGCAACCGATCTTCTTGATAATGCTTATCCGCTGTGGCTCTGGTCTGGACTCTTTTCACCCAAAAGATTCTTGCTTTGTTAGTTTCTTCAGTTGTCAAGGGTCCCTTGAGTCTTCCTGTCTTCCTTGAACGGATGTTGTGGACGAACCGCATTATCCACGCACAGATTCTCATCGTCTTCCAGTAGGTATGCTTCTCAAGAAGGGAGTCTAGCTCATCTGTACTTGCTATCGCCACAGCAAAAACATCTCGCATTGCTTTCACTTCTGCCATTGATTCGTCTGATGCCTTGGTCACAATATCTGGAGGCCAGCACGCTTTGTTCTTCAACCACGTCGGTCCGTTACACCAAGAGGGATGACTTGTCACTTCTCCACCACGGCTTCCCAGGTCAGCAGGGTTCTCTGAGGTCCCTACGTGCCTCCAGATCACTTCCGAATGTGCTTGTATTTTCTCAACTCTGTTACTCACAAACTGCTTATATGTGCCTGGGGATCTGATCCAGTGCAGGGCAACGGTGCTATCGAGCCAGCAGCACTTTTCCATTACGGGAAATCCATCCAGGGCTGAGGCCACGTTTGCTAAAAGATTCACCGCCATATGTCCAGACACCAATTCTAGCCGAGGGATCGTCAGTCCCTTTTTGGAGAGTCTCGCTCTCGCTGCCACAAGCCCCTGATTGACACCTGTCTCTTGAACGACTACAGCATACACAGCCGCGACCACGCCCTTACCACTGGCATCACCAAAGGCGTGTAACTCGATTCGCTGAATGTCCTCTTGATAGGCTGCTAAAGACCTCGGGACTGTAAGCTGCTCGGGAAGTCGCTCCTCCCATCGGACCCAGCTCTGCATCAACTTGCTTGGTAGCGTTGTATCCCAGTTTAGCTTGGCGTCACACACGTCACGGTAGAGGAGTTTACCGCCCAATGAGATAGGAGAGGCCAATCCCAGCGGGTCATAGATTCTCGCCACCTTGCTTAGGATTCCCCGTTTGCTAGGATCAGCCTTCTCTTGTGGGAAACTCACGCCGACAGTATCGTTTTCCTTGTTCCATGGCAAACCAAGCAGGGTAGCTCCTTCTCTTCTAGGGACGTTCAACTGCTCTTTCGCGTATGTTTCTTCCTCGACCGCGCCTGGCTCTGAAACGGTCGATTCCAACTCTTTCACATTCGAATGCCATTTATGCAACTCGAAGGTGCCCTTGGCGAATATGCTCTGAGAAGCTGATTTGATTTCTTTTGCCTTTTCACTTGTAGGGCCACCACTGATCAGGTCGTCTACGTACAAGCTTCGTTCGATCTCGCTGACAATGTCCGGGTAGTCTTGTCTGCAACTCTCCAACAGGTGCTGAATGACTCCTCCCAGGAGGAAAGGTGATGATGTGAGGCCGAAGAGGGCTCTGGTAAACCTCAACGTCTCCACGGTTTGACTGCTTGGGTCCTTCAACCAATGAAATCTTAGTGCATCGCGGTCTTGCACTTTGATTCGGACTTGGAGGAAAGCTTGTTTGATGTCCCCCGCGACTGCAACTGGATGAAATCGAGAACGAACTAGGACACTCCAGAGCTTGTTCTGAAGAGGTGGACCAGGATTCAGACACTCATTTAGCGAGGGTGCGCCAGAGTGGGCCCGTGCTGACGCGTCATAGACCACTCGAAGCTTAGTGGTTTCTGCTGTGTCGCGTACTACCGCCTTGTGAGGAATGTAAAACTCGCGCTGCCCAGTTGCAGGCCCGCTCACTCTCTCGACTATCCCGGCCTTGATTTGCTCTTGGATTACTTGATCGTAGCGCTCTATCATATCTTGGCTGCGTAACTTCTTTACGAGGCCGGTTAGCCTGCGCAGACTTCCTGCTTCGTTGCTTGGTAGAGATGGGTGATTCCCCTTCCATGGAAGGCTAGTTTCGTACCAACCCTCTTCGTCTCGGCTAAGTTTCTCTTTGAACTCTGAATACACCTCGTCTTGGTCACCAGTTGCAGAATCCGCGAGTCCAAGTACATCCAGTCTGCATAAGTTGTCGTAATCTACCGTTGATGTTTGTGTCAGGAACATTGGAGACAGATCTACTTCCTTGCCTGGTGAAATAATAGTCCATCCAAACTTGGTTTTCTCGGCGATAGGCTCGTTCGCGGCTCCAATAAGTGGTGCGGTCTCAGTCTTGATCTTGGTATAGTCACACACTCCCAAGATAAGGTGCACTGGAAGGAAATCTTTTGTGTCCATATCGTCCATCTTCACTCCCTTTAAGTGGTCGTACCTTTCTAGGACCTGCTGGTAGCGAGGGTTTTCCAGGGATAGCAGCTGCTTTTTGTTTACCAAGGTCACGTCCGTTTCGAGGAGGAAATCGCCCTTCAGTGAACTTATCTGGACCTTGAAAATCTCCACAGGCTTAGTAACCACTCCCATCATCATTTCGATCTGTCGCACTTCTCGCTGATGAGGACGGATCTTTAAGCGATCAAGTAACGCTGCTGAAGCATACGAACTCCCGGCACCGGTGTCTAGCAACGCACGACACTTGACTCCCAGCACTTCCACTACGACGACCGGATAGATCACATTTGGTCTTTCCACTGAAGTCGCTGTCATTAACTGGTTACTAACGCTCAAGCTGTTGCAGATAGAGGTGTGATGCTTTCTCTGACAAATCTGGCACAAGGAAAGGCTCTTGCAATCGTCAGCTCTGTGCTTGGTTCCGGTGCAATTAAAACATAGGCGTTTGTTGCTAAGCACTTTTCTACGATCGTCGACGGTGGTTACCGATTTGCAGTCAACCGATCTGTGATCCTGTTTTTCACAGTAAACGCATCCCCGATTTCGGCCATCTCTCTGCTGTTGGGCTTGAAAATTCTTGTCACGCCAGGGCTTGTCATTGTGAAAATTCTTGTCACGCCAGGGCTTGTCGTTTTGCTTAAATTGGATCGGGTTTCTTTCTGTCCATTTCCGGAGTTCATCCACTAACTTTGGGAATTTCCACTCTCGCCAAGAATCGTCTGTTCGCACAAGATCCCCTCTTATCCCTGGCAGCTTGTCAATAGTCATCCGCACGTATCCAGTCACCTCTCGCAGTTTCCCCATTGTTTCTAACGATTGCACATTGAAAAGAAGCTTCTCGTAGAAATCGTGTATTCTGGCTGGCTGTGTTCCACCAATTGTTGGCAAGGACATGATGTTTTCCACGTACGCGTTCACGACCTCGCTTGTTTGGCCATACTTCCTTGTCAGGATGTTTTTCGCGCGCTCATATCCCTCTGATGAATAGGGCAAACCGTCGATTTCCGTTCGTATCTTCGGGTCTACGAGTTCCTTCAAGTAGGAGTACTTCGTCACGCCAGCTATTTCTGCCTTGTCAATCTCGGCTTCGAACTGACTCCAGAACCGGGGCCAATCTGTTAGCTCGCCTCTAAACTTAGTGATTACCAGCTTCGGCAGTTTAGCACTTTTCCCTGGAGCCGGCGACGCCGCAACTTGACTATTTTGACTCTTCTTCGCTTCTTCTATCTTCTTCTCAAATTCCAGCTTCTGTTCTAGCTGTGCGCGCTCAAATTGCAGTTGTTTGTCTCGATCTCTCTCGGCCAGCTCCTCTTCGCATTTCTTCGCTTGCAAACTTGTTTTATAATTGATTTGAACAAGTGTTTCCGATAAATACGTGATTTCCTCGTCAGCCTTTTCTTGTTGTGCTTCAACTCCGTCGCTCCATTTAGTTAGCTCGTCAACAGCGACGCCGCTCTCCAATTTCGCTTCTTCAATTTGTGTTTTCACGCTGCCGACCTTCTTCACAATTGATCGGAGAGCATCCCGATGCCGTTCTATTGCTTCCCTGTTTCCTTTGTCGACAATCCCTTTGGTCTTCCCTTGAGTAAATGCCAGTAGTTTTAGTTGAACGTCCAGGTCCGAGGTCAATTTCTCCATTGTTGTCCTGTTGTTCGATCCTCTTGTTTGATTCTCTGGTTTTGTTTCTTTGTTTTCCGCTCACATGTCCCGTCGGAGGTGCCACTTTGTGTTGGGAATAAGATAATTGCCTTGCAACACAATGGGTTTTCCCGATAAAGTCCCGCTAAAGATCACTCGCTCACGAATAGAAGTTTTTAAAACAGATATATATTTCTCACACAAGGTCCCGAGTTCGATTACAACACTGTCACTGTTCCTAGAACAAAAGATCAACTAATCGTACAAAGCTTTCTTCGATTGGCTACAGATTACAGATTACAGATACTAACGATGACAGATTCGATGCGTGTCCGTTTCCGGTCAACTAAACAATCATAGACGCGTTAAAAGGCTTTGATTATAAAAACACACGATTTCCGACAGTTACACAGTACTGCAGGGCTGCAAATAACAGTGGGTCATCGGACATTGGCCGACCAAAATTTGCTCATGTCCAACAAAATCCGAATTGTGGTCAGACATGATCTCCAGACAATATTTGATCATTAATCATAAGTGATAACTTGTAAATGGCCTTTTGTTTTTGGTCATGTTCGACCACAACTTTTTTTTTTCTCCGACCAAGATGCCGTATCTTAGTAGGACATACATGTATGTCCTTTCAAGTGAAAAGGTTATATGTTTGGAAGAGGAAGGGAGGTCAAGGCACGGCTCCTTAATAATTGGTACCGGTATGTTAAACCTCAAAAGGGAAAACTGTTGTAAGTTGAAGTTAGAGTAATAAACCTGCTAATAAACAAATTTATCTTTGTGTTCAGGTTAGGAATGGACGAGCTGCCAGACAGTGATGAAGATGATGATGATGAATTTGCTCCCTTCGAAAGAGACAGCAAGGCTGCAGCAAGCAGCTGTGCCAGCACTTCAACTGATACATCATTTTCCAGCACTAGATGTGAGCCATCAAGGTCTCTTCAGGCACTTGAGGACAGAGATCAGGTGGATATGGAGACAGAGGTCACTAAAACGGCTGCACCGACATTACAAACAGACACAGAGGAACAGGGAAAGACAACTACAGACATGGAGATTCAGGCAATGTCATGCACGCAGGCATCAGAAACGGATACTGACAAAGATGATCACAGAAGAGATAGAACTACATGTACAGAAGACATTCAGGAAAAAGATGCATTGTTACAAGTAACTAGTCAAGGAACAGAACACACTGACAAAACTGGCCTTGCTGGTGAGCAAGTCACTGAGAGACAGTCTCTAGAAAAGGTAGGATGTAAACATTGTGATGTGTAGTTTCAGAAAAATAAATGTCTGTACTCCCCCACAGAAAGAATTGGAAATTCCTGGGGAAAGGAGGTTTAAGAAGACCAACAAACTTAAAGAAAATGTGTGAAGTTTAATTGGAATTTCCAGAGGGGTGGGGGTTCTAATAAAAAATCCCTTTCATGGGGGAGGTGTGGATATTTTATGGAACTACATGTACATGTACACAGTGACATGAAATATAATGACATTAATTATTATAATTTATTAAATTTTTTGCACCTCAAATGTGGCACTTATTCAAGGGTGGTGCTTATTTAAAATTTGGATGCAACAAAGAAATCTTTTCTTTTAATCAGTTAATGGTGTATTTTCTATGTACAAAATTTTACAGTAAATTGCAGTAGCTTCTTTAATTTGATTGTCACCATTTGTCTCTTCTGGCACAGCACTTAAACAAAATGTCACTTAAATTGCGAGCAAGAAACAGTGAAGTGTCTGGTCTCATTGGTTATAATATTAAAAAGCATCAGATCTTTGCGGAATATTACAGTCGAAGCTCTCTTAACGGACACTCTCGTAAGCGGACAGCTCTGCTTACGGCCGCCTTGTTTGAAACCCCGTTTTTAACTCACATACAAACTCTGTATTTTTACATTCTCGTAAACGGACATTCCCGTAAGCGGCCGCGGACACTTTCAGAGATTACGACTTGGACTTTTTCCTTTGTTTTTAAGCTCCCGTAAGCGGACACCCCATTGAAAATGCTGTTACCAACATCTATATCTTGTTTTTAACAGTCAACTTCACATCGCCGTTGAACACAATGATTTAACAGTAATTACAGTGCCATATTAGTACTTGTTTTGTCGTCATCCACGTCCGTCAGGTTATTGTTAGCTGGGCAAGCTCCCGTAAGCGGCTATATCCATTACACCTCAAGTGGCCGCTTACGAGAACCATTCTTGTAAGCGGCCAGCTCCAGTTACGGACACTTTTTTCGGGTCCCGAGGGTGTCCGCTTAATCGAGAGCTTCGACTGTATTTTGAACCTGAGAACATTGCTTTTGATGAGGCTGTTTTAAAGTTGCTTTGAAATGGTTTCTTAAATGTAGTTATACTGAATTCTCCGAAAAAGCACCACATTGGGACTTCAGCAGTTATTCAATCTGTGATTTACTACTAGTTTGTTTCATGTAGTCAGATTAGTTATTAATTAATTTATTGTCTTTTTAGGTGGAGTTTCGCCTTGATAACTACACTTCAGCAGAGGAACTTGAATCTCTGGGATTGGACTGTTTAAAGGAGGAGTTAATGACTAGAGGGCTTAAGTGTGGAGGGACATTACAACAGAGGGCTCAGAGGCTCTTTGCTACCAAAGGGGTCCCCTTGGATCAACTGGATCCTTCTTTCTTTGCCAAGCCAACAGGCAACAAAAAATTTAATGGAAAGAAGTGAAAGGACTTGACTGAAACTTGGATCCCATTGATTGTGTAAGCAGCTTGTGCTTATACAGTTGTATATAGTATGTACAGTGCAGACTAATTTAGTGATGTAGTTGGAAGCAAGACTCACAACTACATGAACCTCTGGCTCAACAACAAAGCTAGTAGATTACAACTTGGTATTTGGTAGCCTTCAAATGTGATAAGCTTACATGTTTGTAAGTGCTACGTTGTAAACCTGGAAACATTGACAACTTGGAAGCAACTCACAATTTCATCTACTGCTGGCTCATCAACAAAGCTGGATTATTTTAACTGTCAAAGCATTGTTGTTGTTTTTCCAAAAACTTTTTACTGTATATTATTAATTTCTGTAAAAATTGAAGTTTTAGATATTACATTTTGGTTTCTCTTCAAAATCCATAGACTCCAAATACATGTATCCTATTGTACATGTAGTTACTTCAAGTTCTTGGTGAAGTGTTTTCCTTTATAACTAATAATAGTGCAAGTTGCAAAAGCTTGAATAATTATTTTGATGCTACCACAATCACTGGATTGAATACGGAAAGGAGTAGCATTTGGAATAGTAAATTTTACTGTTTTCCATCTCATAAGGATAACCTCCAAGACTGTATATTTTTAGGAAGCATGAAACCTTCAAACCATTCAGTTGCATTCTGGTTAAAGGGGTGGCGGCAATAAATTTCATTCTCAAATCTTACCGCCGGTTTGCACGTTATGATTTTTCGGCCTGATTCTGCCCAGATTTGATAAGAAAATGAGTGCGCATTTTACATGTAAAATCAGCCCGATTTCTTAAAAATTTGTTGCAGTGTCACAGATTTTAGAAATGGGGCCGATTTTCATCCTTTTAATTTGAATAGGCATAGAAAAGCCTGCGGATGAATCACAGCATGTAGATTTGCTTGGAGCAAATCAGGCTGACAAATAGTAACGTTTTTTTTTTTTGACAAATAGGAACGTGTAAACTGGCCTTTACTATTCTACACTCCAAGTTAAATTTTCTTCCTTCACTCCCTGAGACGTAAAGAGATTCAAACAGAAAAATCCACACTTCTCCAATAGAGTAGCCTGCGAGGGGAAGGGGAGGGAGGAAGAGGGGAAGGGGAGAAGAGGGAACGGAGGGGTGCGCCGCCCATTTGGCTACCAATAGAGCTAGTCTAATGCTTGGAGTATTTGCTAATTGACTTTGTGGTTCTTTCACAATGGTTATCATCATTTGACTTTGCATTAAATCAGCAATTGAAAAATAATTGACAAGAAATTCGGAGCAAGCCCCCCCCCTTTTTTTCCGACCTACCGTTCTTGGCACTAATCTTGTTTTTTTGTCCTGACCCCCAGTTGACATAATGTACACCCAGAACAGGCTACTGCACAGAAAGCATAGAGAAAAAACCGTTGTGTGCAACAAACCAAAAAAAAGGAAAATAAAAGCTGTTAAAATATTTGTTTAGTCAGCCTGCTTTATGTCAAGGGTGTACCTTGAAAATTTTTTTAACAATTTCGTATTATATGTATTTTTTAACATGCATATTTTTTAATTTTTTAACAGATGAGTTGTTTTGCCATAAATTTGGACAGTCTAGCCAAAGCAAGCTCCAAAACGTTAAAGTTAACCAATTGGCTCCCATGCCGGCCAAAACCAGCTGTGACGAACACTGCTCTTTGTTCCACTTGTGTACCAGTGACATGACCCCCCGTGTGTGCTGATAATTTTTAGCTCGTGCAACATGAATTTTGAGGAAATTCTGTCCCTGCAAATTTGCATGGAGTTTGACTTGTTGAACTTCACAAACTTTAGGACTATTAACGAGGACAATTTAACCTTACGCAACAAAAGCAGAATCACCAAAGTTAAACAATTCAATATAATATTATATTCAGTTTTATTTTGATAATAAATAGCTTGTAAATGACAAGTAACATTCTCTGTTAAATTTGAATTATTTGAAGTTGTAATTATGCTCTTCTGAATTCTTTGCTCAAGACCAAATCCACAAGATGAAGAGTTCATATGGATTGTAACTTATTATAATAAATTTATTGTAATCTGTGGTGATTGGATTCATGAATGAGAATATCAACTGGCAAATTTGACAAACAACACCGAGAACTGTTATCTTGTTTGAAAAGTGACTTTACTGGTCGCTTTTTGTTATTCATTATATCCAACAGAATGCAGTCTGGTACTTTATCCTTGTCCCCGCAGTATGCCAGCTTTCTCTTTTGTTTGGGTTCAACTGCAGCATTAGTACATTCCTTAAGAAGAAAAAAGAAAAAAAAATATTATTACAACAAATAGGCCAAAAATGCATCAAAATGACTCATATCATAAACAGATTCAAAGTGCAAAATGATAATAAAATTTTGCCAAAACGTCAAATAAATGTGTTAATCAATTAGCAAATGATTCTCATTTAGTTTGAGCAATTTTGGAGTTTCAAAACTTAGCACTAAAGAAGGGCCACGCCTGGGCCCGGTTGTTCGAAGGATGACTTTTAAATGTACAAGAGTACGAAAATTGATACATACTTTGTTGGAGACGGCCTCAGGAGTGATATCAGGTTCATCTGCTTCAATTGTATTCAATTCTTGGTAAACAATCTAAAACATCATACAACCAGCATTAATAGAATTCGTAAATATTATTGTGCAACAACACGCCAAGGGCCGGCAGTGGACACACTACCAAAGGATACCTCTCAATAAGAGGTATAATGGTGCAATGCTATTAAACCGCTAACCTTTTTCAGGTCTGTGGATTTGATCTCAACAGGGATGACACATATCTTCGCATTGGCTGTTATCGGAGAAACATCAAGCTGTTGATAAAAAAAAAAACAGCACAGTAACAATGACAAGATGAATGACTAAAGGCCTGTACACACTAAAGAAGAAAAGTCCCTACATCCTCCTACTTCTTCTTTAAAATCACAACCAAGACATAACATTATTAATTAGTTTTATTAGATTAACAACAGCAAAAGCATGTGTGAATAAGCAAAATGCAAATTCTGTGATAAAGCAGTCGACTGCAGTGCTTTCTTTGGAACTTTTTTCGTGAACTTGACAAGCCCTGGTTGTTCAAGGATGGACAACGTCATCCCTGGCCCAGGCTAAATCACTGTCCAGTGGAAAGACCAATTCATTTTGTTAACACTTTTCCACTGGATAGCATTTTATCTCGGGATAGCATTATCTACCTTAACAACAACTGAGATCAGATATTTTACAGAGGTGGGTCCCTAACCAGGTAACATACCGCTGCTGAATCCAAGGATTGGATTTTTAGTCCTAGATCAGTACGGGTACTGCATCTGGGATAGCATGCAGAACTGGATGCCTTCTGAAAAAAACCCAATAATAATTATTGTACGTCTAACAATATTGTTGGTAATGTTTTCAATTCATAAACCATCGTAAAAGAAAGCGAACGACAACTTTTATACAACATTGTTGCAGCAACAGTATGTTAAATGAGTCAATTTTTAACACATACAAAACATTGAAGGTTAAGTTGGTGAATGTTTATTCCCGTTATGGACAGTATTTTTTATTACCAGGAATCGAAGTCATAAAGATATCTGCAGAAACTGGCAGTACATCTAGAGAAGGCATGAATTGCACAAAAGAGAGACAAAACTTTGGAGACAAATTTATAGAAAATTTGTTTTAAGAGTACATTTATTTAAAGCATGGTAAATTTCCTATGAACCTTTCTGGAATAACAGCAGTGTTCTCCCTAGATACTTTAGGCCAGGGGGGCCGCCTCTCTTTTTTCACAGAAAAATTTTGCCCCCTGGCTTAAAATAGAAAAAAAAAAAAATTTTTTTTTTTATTTGGATGGGAATCTCTCTATAAAAAAAAAAAAAATTTTAATTTTTTTTTATTTTTTTTTTTTTTTTTTTTTTTTGGGCGGCAACACTAATATTAAAATACACCGGGGGGGAAAAACCCCGGAAGGGGGGGGGCGCAAAAAAAAAAAAAATCGAAAAAAATTAAAAAAAAAAAAAAAAGGGAAAAAAAACCCCCCCCCCCAAAAAAAGAAACAGATTTTCAAAGTTGAACAACCATTCAGCATACCTCTCCTTGATATATCTTGTAAATTTCTGTGTCTATTTTACTCTTTTTGGGAGGTTCAGACTGTTCATCCTCCACTGGCTCTTCTGAAAAAAAGGGGGTGGAGGCAATTTCAAAACATTGCCATAATATCTACTGGATATCCCTGCTATGTAATCATGTTGACACGATTGGCTAGATAAGAAATGGTGTACAAATCACTTGGGCAACCTGCTTCAAAATACCAGGTGGGACTAGGATCCTTTACTGTTGTGAAGTAGCTTGGAGGCTTAAATTATGAGCACTTAGAGCTATACCAGGGAGGCTTGCGAGACTAACCGCTGAATTAGGTGCCGGGCTTTTTAACTCACTGGTTTATTGGCTAGTGACACGTCAGATTTTACTAGCCAAAAGTAATATTTCACTAGTCAGACATATTGATTTATATCAAGAACTGTTGACTTTTCCCCCCGAGTTTTTCACTAGCCAAAGTGTCTAGTAGGACAAAAAATGCTAAACCTGGTAGCCAAAACCTTAATTATAGTAGTTTTTTTTTTTTTCGCTCCAAAAAATATCTTTGGCTAGTTGGCTACCGTTAGTCTTAAATTACGAGCCCTAGAACTATACCATTTGGGAAATCCCCACCCCTTCCCCAGTTATGTCTCCAGTCATGCTAGGTTAAGAGAAAAAGCCAAGATAAACAACAGTCTCCTGATCTAGCAGATTGTGGGCATGAGAGAGGAGGCACTCCATTTTTTTTATGGGGAGGCTCTGCCCCAAGTTCTAAGCCCTTACCCTTTCATATACCATTCTGTAACCCTCCTGTATACCCTAAATCCAATAGAAAATGGTCACCCTTTCACATACCAACAGAAGGGATAAGTACCCCTGAAAATACTTTGATGAATAACTTGTTTGGTGGGTCTATTCTAGGTAGTTAAAAGGTCCTTCTAAATACCTAAAACAGTTCTCCCTACACTTTTGTGTGCTTCAACTTATGAAATCCCTGTTTACATACCCACCGCCTGAAAAAGGTACCCTTTTGGGCGGAGCCACCCAGTATAGTCCACTATAGGGAGTATCCTCCCCTCTCCCTCCCTAGTTAGGGGCTGAGGTGAATTGTCAGGAAAACCAAAAAGAATGCTAAATTACGGGTTGGGGGTAGCTTGCAATCAACTAGCATTCCATCAGGAGTAGCAATACTGTTCCTATTATTACTTTATACCTTATTACGGTTTTCAGTGATATGCAAACTCTGAAATTCAAAATCCAACTGATGATTGCACTTTTTGCTTCCTTCAATCATAATTATGGCGACAGCCAATGAACCATAAAAAACAGAAACAAACAAAATGGATCAAAATTTACCAATCACAATCACTGACGGACATGACCTTTTGACCTGGTTGAAATGAGCTTCTGTTTACCGAGAGGTCAGCTAAGATGATTGACAGCAGCAAAAAGCGTATACCGTTGGTTGAGGATTGAATTTCAGAGTTTGCATATCACTGAAAACTGCAATAAGCTCTTAACGGTAACAAGTGAATCAATTCTCACCCAGTATGGCAGATAGATCATGAGGTATTATGTCTTTAAGCTCCACATTGCAGTCCTCTTCAACAAGGGTTGAATTGTGAGGCTGTAAAACTTGTGACTCGTCATTCCCGCCCACATCATCCAAGCTCAAGTCATCTAAAATGTCTCCGCCTGGTAAAGAGTGGCATAATGACATGGATTTGATGGTAGAAAGTGAATGTCCATGACTACATGTCACATTGCGGCATACTGAGCAGCAAGACATTGACTTAGTAGAATACGTAGTTGTAGGCACTAGAACTTTTGATTTCTTTGATGATGTTTTCTTGGAGTTGTTATTCCTGAAAGAGAAAAAATACAAACAATTTATTTTAAAAAAGGAAAACATTAACAAAACGGAGCACATATCCCAATAAATAAACCCTGCACAATACAAAAAACATTCAATAATATAAATTGTAAAGGCTAAATACCTCTGTAACTCTGTTTGGTATATTTTGCATTCTTTATCATCACTGGCGCTTACTTTAGTGGGTAATAAGCCACCTGGATTAAGTCTCCTGTCTGTAACAATGAAATGTATGAAATAAGATATGTATCACTTTGTTTGAATTAATTGGCCATTCAAAACCATTCTAAATGCCTCTCTAACAGAAGACGACAATGGATTGTCCTTACATGGCTTGAATGTGTAAAAAGTAAAGTCTGTTCGAGGCTAGTGGATGATCAGGCCAGAGTTTATCCTCGTTTCTGTAGCATTAAGAGACAAAAGTATATTTTTACTCCCCCCTGGATGAGATGCTGGTCTGTTACAGGGTTGGTCCCCAGCATTAAATTCCCTGGTTAGTGAACATTACCCATTTTTACACCTGGGTCGAGAAAGGCATTATGGGAGTTAAGTCTTCTGCCCAAGGCAAGAACACAAAGCAATGATCCTGGCCAGAGGTCAAGCCTGGACCGCCTGATCCAGATTCCACCATGCTGCAACCATCACTCCAGAGGAGAGGCTGGGGGGGGGGGGGTTGGGGGGGAAGCCAAACTTCCTGTGACTCCTGGATTCCAATCTTTCAGTACCTTTGTTGCAATTTAAACTGTAACAATGTTGCAATTTTTTCCTGTTTTCATGGTTAATGTTACCTTGGGAATCTTCTTCCTATCCTTTTTTCTCCCCGTTCCTGTACTCTGGCCCTTTAGACCTCTATTTCCCTTTCCGTCACCACTCACATCTCATGGAAAGAAATTAAAAAAATAAAATGTAACTTACAAAATCCCTTACTTGACAGTCTTGATTGTTGGTTAGCCTGTGCACATGGTGTTCCACCCAGAGTCTTCTTAAAAGGGATATTACTGATATTCCTGAGAGCGAGACTGGAGCCACGTCTTACTGAAGGGGTGTTCTGTAACATGGAACCTGTTAATTGTACAAAAACAATATTATTTAGCACGTCAGGTATAGCTGTTACCTTTATGAAAGTGCAAGAGATGCATGAAGACCTTGGAACCTGTGCCCCAAATTACAATGTATCTCTTGTTCTTTAAAAGAAATGACTGCTACACAGGCTAGAATTCTTGTTTAGAGAAATATGCTTTTCTCATTAAATCATCATCAGCGTTTCTGGTTTCTCTAACAGCAGGCTTTTTATTGGACAGGGTCATTAGCCCAGCACACATTCAGCCTTCAATCTGGAGGACCAGTGGGATCACTCTTTGTCTGGTCTCTACACTTCGACCTGTTTAACATGGGTACGGTGACCGTAACAGAGCATACTTGGTTGTTTGAAAGCCGATTAACATCATCATCATCGATCCTTTTCGCGCCATTGGACGCTAGGCGCCGATTAACACAAACCCAAAATTAAAAGTTAATCAAGGGTTTGAACAATCTTTCCTGCATAAAAGTGTTTTGTGGAGTGCATGTTATGTGATTTGTCAACATCAAAACTGGAGGACAGAAAATATAAACAGAAAACCACACTGAAAAGGAAAATAACTAAATCTAAATTATCCCTAATCCTATTTATATAAAAATTTTTTTTTTTTTAAAAAGGGCCGGAAAGGAAAGAGAACCAACATAGCTCAAGGGGTTATAGTGACATGTAAACTGCCCCTACCACAAGAAGGTGCTGACCCCACTGAAACGCCCATTTTTTTTAAATTTTTTGGTCGGTGACAACAACCTTTTTTTTCTAATCCCATTTGGAGCAGTTTGTTATTGAATAGTTTAGCAGTGTTTTCACTCAATATTCAGTATATACAATGTGCAGTTACAGAAAATATATTATCCATACCTACCCCAAGGAAGGTCATTGGTGATTCTGAGGGGAGGGGCTTACAAAAGCCAACATTTTAATTAAGGAAGGTATGGAGCTAAACTGGAGGGGGGGGCGGGGTGGATTCAAATCAAAAAACCTTCCGTGGGAGGGTTATGCATATTATCTGGACCAACACAAATTATATGAATAAATACTTTTCCTGCTTGTGCCTTGCTTTGAGTTTGTCTCATTGGAATATGAGATCCAGTCTTCAGGTGTATCTGGTGTAAGAAAGTGGCAGTTCTTGGCAATCTGAACTGGGCGATTCTTTGAGTATGTTGCTATGGTGTTCTTTTTTGTTGTTCCAAACAGAGTACTATCTCTACTCCTCATGCCTCCAGATTTACTTGCTTTGCGGGTCTTTGAATTCATTATGAGTGGCTTGTGTGGTATCCAGAAGTTCTGAAGCTATATCATATTACCTGAAGGTAAAGGCCGGTAAATTCTTGACAATTATCTCAGGTTATTTCTCAGCAGTGCTCTCGAAGTGAGTTTTGTGAATGGGAAACAGCAAAGGAGAGGGGAGGGGAGGCCTGGAAGCATGCTCCCTGCCAAAAGTTCAACATGTTTTCCGCAAATATTCTATGTGGCAAATTTATGTCATAGGTCATATTGGTTTTTAGGTATGTTTCCAACCTGGTAATCTGTGTCAACCTGAAAAATTTTTTATCCCCTCTCCCCCTACTCAGTGTTGTTTTTTTGGACTTGCGGTTTGCCAGGCTTTGTTTTCAAAACACGACAGCATTGACAACATTGAAATGGAGGAGTGGGGATTGAGAAGCTTCCTAAACTAAAGCTTAGTGAAAATTTACCAAAACAATTGCCTAAAAACGAATTTGACCTATAACAGCAACATCATATGTTGTTAGGGCCCCTCAAGGTAAATTATCTGAACGCTAGTTAAGACACACCGTCTTAATTCGTTCGTACTCCTGTACGCAGCGTACTTTTGAAATCCACACCGAAGATCTTTGAAGAAATCTACTGCAGCCTGCTGCTGTAAACGTGAGTGTAAGCATTTGCTAACTATGACATAAACCTTTTATTTGTATATGTTTAGTCATTAGCCTTCTGTTTGCCTTTGCCTGGACAACGGCTAAACATCTTAAGCTAGGTTATCAATTGTACCCTGAAAATAATTTACCTGTGGTTAACGGGAGCCTCTAAAACCGACCTCATCCGCAACAAAATCGCCATTTACAATCCGCCATTTTGGTTGTTTTGACCGCGAAAGCACTGGCAGGGAATTCCGATTTCATCCGACAATATCCGACTAGTGTACGATTACTTGGCCTAATATTTTGATTGGTTAAAATTTTCCGATCTTATTCCCGGCCTTTACCGACTATAATGGCGGGAAAAAAGAGCGGGGAACCAAATGAGATTTTTCCAGAGAGAAGAAACGAGGAATTTAGCGCAGTGAATGACAAGAAATTCAAGATTCTTCGGTCATTTAAAACTGCAAAAGCTTCAAAAAGGTAACATTAGTGTGAATGTTCTGCAAAGGATAAAGTTTGGTCAAAACACTAGGAAATTTCAGAGTTCTATGTAACATGCCATTGCCCCGTTTTTTCCGCATTCACAAAATTGACAAAAGTGAAGTTCTTGTTCTGAACGGACAGAGCGGAGAGCGCCTTCCTGCATAAGTGTTGCCAAAGTCGCAGTCTAGGGACTATAATTATTTACATTATTTACAAGTGTATATCTAAGGCTCTTAAATTGCATTTATAAGCTTATAGACAAAAGTTTTGGAGAACGGAGAAACGCTGTGGGAACTCGAACCGTAAGCTTATAGTAGGCGAGTAAACTAATTGCCTTATGAAGTCTTTGAAACTCAATCGTTTACTGTTTTAAAAATGTTTCCTTTTGCAAACATAGGTAATTAACTATTCTGAATGCCAGCTGGGATGACTGCACCAATAAGTTACCCTCATTCTCCGTTCCTATATCATCATGTACCCAATTCACCATTCCTGATGCCGACGAGGCCACAGGCTACCCAATCACCAGTGCCATTAGTGCCTGATATTGACAACAGACATCCAAGAAGTGGTCTTCTCCGCAATGGTAAGCATAAAACAGGCTTTTCGAGTTGCAATTCAGTATCTTAGAAATTAAATTCGTCAGGCATCTGCACCCATGAATAAGAAGCTTAATTTAATTTTGTGTGAAACACAACCCACATGGTAAAATTAAGTCCTCCACCCCTCCCCCTCCCTCACCAAAAAAAAAAATAATTGAACAACTTTTGTCAAGTAGAGGTACAGGGCCAGTAACACATAATTTTTTTGCTGAGAGGCTTCCTAAAGAAAATTCCAAAAAAATAATAATATTGCCAAATAATTTGACATATTTCCTGTTCACAAGTTGGTTACTTGTTACAAACTACTCCATCATATTTTTATATTCTCAAAAAAAATCATAGCTACAGTATTATTAGCATTTGAAGTAATTTTTTCATACATTTTTTTATCTTTCACAGGAAGGGACACTAGCACAAGGTTGCCATATCCTGTTAACCAAAGCCTTTTCTCACCCACCCCTGTGGTACCATCGATTTCAGCCCCACCAACACCACAACCAGCAACTCCCAGCAGTGCAAATGTTTCTTCAACTCCACAGAAAGGTACAATCAAGTATTTCCTTACTATAATTAATGGTGGACTTGTCTCCCCTAAGACAGGGCAGCATGGTTAACAAGCTCCCAAAAACCTAGGTTAATGATTAGAGTTACATGGCTGCTACTTGATCTAAGGAATTTGATTTCTTAGTCAGCTTGATTTGTTATGTCCTGGTTGTGAGGGGAGGGGGGACTAAAACGTTTTATACAGGGAGGCTCCACCCCAAGCTCCAACTCCTTTCCCTGTATATGCCATTTTGACAGAAATTGTACCTTTTAATGAAAAAAGGAACCCCTTTCAATACCTAAAAGACATGGCATAGACTAGAACAGATGTCTTCTTGCCATTTTCATGTTATTGCTAAGGAAAAGATATGTACATAAATAAACCATAACAATGAAAGATTTAAATTTGATTTTTTTTCTCTGCAGAGCAAGTTGTGCCACATTTCTCACCTCTGGTGGAAAGACATTCAACACATAGAAAAGAGAGAAGACTGGAAACCTCACCAAGCCAGGCAACAGTGCCAGAAATAAACTTGTTTGCAGGAGATGAAATATTTGCATAAAGAACTGTATTGTGATCCTACCACAGTTAACGCTACTGCAGTAAAAAAATAATTCCTGATTTTATTCACAATGGTAATGATTTTATTGGAAGTTTGTTTGAGTGAAGTTTGAAAGGCTGCAAATGGGAAAACAAATTCAAAAATTGATTTGCCAACAGGTAAGAACTGAATGGAAGATAAAGTTAATTTTTGTTTTTTGCCAATTACGGAAATTCAATACACCTCCTAGATGCATACATGTTTACTGCTTTGCAATAACTTAAATCACCATTAGCTTTCCAGTTTCAGTAAAACAAAATAAGCTCAATTAGTAGAACTGAAGATGATTCAATGCCACCAATAATAAAATATTTATTCAAAACTAGTCTCTACACACCCAATACAGCAACAAAGCTTTAGTTAATAAGTATTTTTTTGCTATCTTTGTAAACCATTAAAGTGCAATATGTACAGTATTTTCTTCAGTCATTCTTTCTAATTATAATAATATTGTGCAGCTATAAATAATTTATGAAAAATTGTGGTAAATAAATTATTCCATAACTAGTATGGTCTCGAATATTTTTAATTAGTAAACCACACCTGATTTTATTATTATATACTGCTTTTCAATTTTTATACTGCTGTTCCTACAGGTTACCCATTTAAATTGCAATCTGTCCATAACGCAAAACAAAAAACATAACCCCACAACACCAAACCCGAAGTGTTTAAAGTACAGAATAGTAAAGTAATAGATGTGTGGCGAATTGCTGAGAACCTGAATTTGAAGGCATAGTCTAAACAACGGTTCTAATTGGTGCTCTCTTCAAGTATCTGAATACTTATCTTTACAAATTAATATTTTTGGAGACTAATCATCAATGCCATTTTTTGCCCCTTTCACAACAAAAAATTGGTTATCCACCAAAACATTTTCTGATGATGTAGGCTATTCAATTTTCTCTTTCTTCTCTTTTGCTTCTTGTGCTCTCTCATAGTTCTCTTTTGCAATTCCAATGCGTACCCACTTGGGTTTTTCACACACCAGGCATCTTGCAAATACAGCACACAGGATTAGGAAATGCTCAATACAAAAGACAATGGCTACAACGTACCTAAAGAAAGAAAAAAAAAAAAAAAAAGCAGACAAAAAAATCAATCATTGCACAGAAAAACCCCTCTACAAAAAATCATGGTAGAGATTATCTAAAAGCAGTCCTGAAAACTGAGGCCTTTAAACTAGGAAAAATATACCACTGATATTAATTATACTTGAAAATCATTATTGGCACACTGACTACTTTGAAAGGAAATAATAAAATTATTTTAATGAAGCATAGTCATTCTGTAGAATTCAGTGACTTGGTAGATTTTATTCATTCAAATCATCAAACATTGCAGTATTTTTGGAATACTTCATAGGAATTTACAGAGTACAATATTAAGCTTTCTGGAAGAACATCCTGAAAATCAAGGGTAGAGACGTAATTTGATTTGACAACTACATTTACCTTATTATAGGAAATTAACGATACTTTATTAACGCGAATTTCAAAGATTCACGTTAATTTTATTGATGTTAATTAATATAGACACGTCTATTATAAGCATTTAACCAGAACTTTTCTTAAATTCGCGTTAATTTTATTACGCGTAAACTCTTCGTTATATTCCTATAATAAGGTAGATAACTTCATTGAAATCCAATCAAATAAACAAAAGTGTTAATTATTCATGCGGCTACCTTCCATATCCAGAAACAATGAACTGATCATTGTCAATTGTCTCATACATCCAAGGACACCAGACAGCAAGTTGTTCAGAAGAGAATCCAACAATTAAACTGTTCGTCAGCATGGAGAGGACCATCATGGCATACAAAACATTGTACCATGCACCAATATTGGACATTCTGTAAGAAAACACAAAAAATGTCAGTAACATCATTACAATGTATCAGTCAATTCCAAGACTGCCCATCCACCCCGTGGCATACACCGGGAATTTGACTTGAGGTTAACTCCGTATAGTGAGGCATTTGACACAAAACTTAGCCCACCAGGTCGGGTATTTGACTATCGAAAAAAAACTTTAGTTGACCAGCGGTCTCAATCTCATGCTAAAGGGTTTCATCCTCCAGGGTTTCATTATCCATTCACTCACTACAACACGAATGTTCACAGAACACCTGTCATTTCACGATTCCACCTCTGTTTTTGCTTTGATAGCCTTTTGCCTTTAGTGAAAGTAATTAAGTGTGGATTTGCTGTCAGAAGAGATTTTATTCTAATGTTTGTTTAATATAGCCCGTAAGCTAGAAAAAGTGTTTTCTAGCTACATAGACTGGAGCAAAAGTAACATTGGCGTTTATTCTTTCCTCTTTAAAATCTGGAAAAAGTGGTGGGATTTGACCATGAAAGCTGTTACAGCAAGGCGCCCAAGTGTGACCACTTTTAATTTATTCACATTTTTTCGTGCAGATTTAATCCAATCAGAAGTCAACTGTAAGCTATCCACGGCTTTTGATTGGATTAAATCTGCACGAAAGAGTGAATAATTAAAAGTGGTAAATGGGCGCCTTGCTGTAACATAGTGGGGAATTTAACCAAAATTTTTCAAAAAGTCAAATGCCCGGCGGTTTGCCCGGGGGGGCGTTTTTGGAATTGACTGATACATAATGTGGGACAATTAACACTAAACACATCACCGATTCATCAGCCATCATAAACTAACCCCACAAACAGAGTTGACTTGTGACTAGCAAAAGGAACACTGCCCAGGGGGCCCGTTTCTTGAAGGTCCCGAAAAGTTTTGGCACCCTGAAATTCATGATAGCAAAATCTCAAACCTTTATGATTTTACAGAGCTGTTTTATTCAAATATTTTGAATATGAACAGAGGTTCCCTTCATACAAAGTTTCAGGCCTACTTTGCAGGCCCGAAAAGTTTCTGGGGCTTTCAAGAAACAGGCCCCAGATCAGTTCTCTTCAAACAAGCGTAAAGATCTCTAAGGACTAAAACAGTGTATATACCGGGTAACTCAGTAGGTTGATGACTTTGTTGGAAGTTTGAGACATAACAGAGACCCACCTCCTAACTCGTGGCCGCTGATACACGTAAAGTAGTTTGAATAAGTCAGCTCTTCCTTCAATGAACAAGAACACAATGCTCACAACTGCAGCAAGTGGAAACGCAGATGCAAACAGGGTCACATACTGTTGAAAAAGACAACAAATTAGAACAGTCAGTTTTTTCAGTTGGTCTTATCGACATCTTATTTCTAAATTTAGTGACCCCCATGTTTTTACATTTCTGACACGAGTAGCCCATAATCTGACAGTGGTGGAAGTTTTAGATCAAAGTCTCTTCGAGATACCGACTTTTTTGCATGAAGTATGAGTCGAAGGTTTATCCTGTGCATTGTTTTTCGAACTTATCATTACAGTTTCTTTGTAGTTTAGTTTAACAATTTCCTATCTTCGCGGAGGAAATGCAGCCATATAATTTTGTCAAAAATGGCTCGTCCGCGCCGGGTTTTTTTTTTTACACATATTCCTTAACATTACACAAATAAACAGTGCAAATTTCACCGAGATCTGACAATTCTATACTTTAAAATTGCAAGGACCTTTCGAGGCAGTCGATTACGGCAGCGAAATTAGCAAATGAAACAGCAAAATATGCGTTCGACGCTTTGTTTTTGCGACGCCATATTTGAATTGTTATAGGTAGACCGCTGTTCAATGTGTTCAAGACCGTATCATTACGATTGCTCCACGAAAAAGCACGAAAAAAATACGGATATTTCCGACTATTGTCGGAGAAAACATTGCGCATATAATTGCGGCGTAAAAAAATCGATACACTCAAGCTGCGTTTTGTCCAGGCTCTGCGAGGGTCGGATATCAAGACAGCTTCTTTGTGGGCTTAAAAAGGATTAAACAAAAGCCATATATACAGTGAATGCTTTCGAATTATATTTGAAGATGAAATACGAAAGAATTTTGCTGTCTTTGACTGAAATTCCACTTGAACTGCCTAGATACGATCGCATGTTGTAAAGCCGATTCATGCAACATTGCTGTCAATGGGAGGTCACGTCCCTAACAACCTACGCTGATGACGAAATAGAATGGCGCTTGTAGCGACCAAATTTGGCCTAATTTTTAACCGCTCCTAAGCTAAAAGAAGCCCCCATCTCTTGCATTTGTTTTAACTTCAATAATATCTTTGAAAAGAGCGAGTTTTTTGGTATGGTTTATTTTTGACGTTTGTAATTTTTAAACGATGTAAGTGCTAGTGATTATTTATTCGTGTTTTAGTTACGCAATCTATTGTTTGTGTGACGCTTTTTATAGATCGCCTTTCAGACACACGTGCGTTGAGATAAGAAAGCTGACATGTCACTTTTAAAATTGTTATATAACGTTTGTAAATGTGACAAGTCACGTTTTTTCCACGAGATCGCAAGTGATCACCCACAGCGGAAAGTAATCCCTTGAGAAATTAAAACAGTCCCTTGAGAGTTAACAAGAATGTGGTTCCAAATTTTGCCCACATAACTGCTATTCTCCTACTTTCGCTTGTAAACAAGCAAAAAAGTCGAAAAAAGCTAATCAATGTTAGAAGATTTTTCATATTAAGCAAACAAAAAGACTCACCCCAAACTGCACAACCATTTCCAAATAATCATCAAATTGTTCATATTCCTCTAAAACTACGTCCTGTTGAGCCTATGGTGGTGGAGATAATTGTCATGAAAATAATTGTCACAATTAAGAATATTACCGTAAAAAAATAGTAGAAGCCAAGTGGAGCTCCCTGGTTATTTGCTTTGCTCTTCATTTGAATCTGAAATTACTGACCATAGACAAAAAAAAACATGAAACTGTTTTTTCATGGTCATGAAGCTGGCGTCAAATTCGCATACACACGTACGGTGCACATGAATTGTGATGCTAGCCATGATGACCATGAAAAAACAAATGCATGGTTCTCCTATTTTCCATGCAAGCCATGCAAGATTGTCCTTTTTCTATGGTTATGGGGCTCCACTCTGTTGCCCTTTCAGGCGGCTGGGGAGCTCTGCTATAACAATTTCACAATTTCTGTTGGTAAAATTACATTCATTTACTTTTAACTCTGTAAGGTTCAGATGGTATGGAAAAACAGATAAATATAAATTCTTACCTGAGAAGGAATGAAAGTTTTTTCATCTGCATCCTTTTTACTTTTTGCATACTCTCTCTTTATTTTCCAGACATGGCCTTTTTCAGTCAAATATGGAAGTACTGATTCTGTTATAAGGCGGCGTATCTCATCACCTTGAGTCACAAACAAATAAAAACATGAAAATAGATAAAACTACATCTCTTGGGCAACAAGAGTTTGGCATGTATTAGCAAAGCGTGGTACGTTTACATCCTTACAGACCCTAGGAAGTGATTAATATTACCAGGGGTATCAAATGGTCCTTGCGAGTATGCTATCACAGCATCTTTCCCTGCGAGCACGAGCATTGACAACATTGAAAAAAGTTACCCTTGTGAGCAACAAGCACTTGTCAAAAAGTTACCTCCACTAAAAACCGAGCATGCGAGCACTTGCAAAAATATGCAAGCATGAGCAGAGGGGCACCCACTAAAATTTTGTGAGCAATCCAAACAGAAGCCTAATTTTGCAAGCATTGTGAGATTTTAAGGGAGCATTCATAACCTCTTTTACCCGTTTGCAAGTTCTAATTTGAATGATTTTCTCCCTGAAAATTGTCATGGTAGATGGCTAAAGAATGTTTAGCTTTCAATATTTTATTGTTAATTATTTTAGTATCAGATCAGATTTGAACCTTTTTTTGGTTATTCATTGATGCTACTTTTGAATACTACAGGTAACTGCTAACACTAATCTGGATAAATTAAAAAACAAAATATCAAACAGAAGTAATTTTTATTATTTCCCAAACTGTAACAGGTACATACCCCAAAACAGGCCAACCAGTTCTCTCCGCAGGGCAACAACATTAAGCTGATAAAACGCAATGTAGAAGAGTGGTAAAAAGCAGTCAAAAACCTCAAACAGCACACGCTTTATGATAAGGGAGTTGTCCCACTCTTTCTCGGTCCTGTTCAAAATCAAAGAAAAATATAACATATACAGTAACTATAATTTCAAGCTCAAGGTTAACTCAGCTTATTACAGCTGGGAGAAGGTTTTAGTCTGCTTTAAACTAGGGATCCGAAGAAGGTTCACTAGCCCAAACATTTTGGTCAGGTTACCTATTCTCATGTATAATCCTGAGTGGAGACTGGGACCCTGTGAGCTGAACACATGCTTAATACATACATGTAGCTACAGGGCAGAGGGAATAATGACAAAAATATTTCCCTGTTCAAACAATCTACATTTTCTTAAATTTGGGTCTTCTGGGGTGAGCATCTAATTGGAAAAACACTTCCTTAGACACATAAAATAATACTATCTAAACATACACATTTTGTCCCAGCTAAATCTGCTTAGAAATAGCCTACATATACTAGGGCTGCAAATAATTTTTTTTCACTTGAAAGGACATTATGTCCTACAAAGACACCATCTTGGTCGGAAAAAACAAAATTGTGGTCAGACAGATTTTTATTCATTGTTGCCGTTAAATGATTTAATTACGATCAAAAAATTGTCTAGAAATTAGGTCCGACCACACTTGGGATTTCGTCGTACATGAGCAAATTTTGGTCGCCCAATGTCTAATGACCGACTGTTATTTGCAACCCTGAATACTTTTTCATTATTTTTTATATCAGTTTGTCTCATGTTAATACCTATGATTTTCCAGGTCAGTGCAAAAGTTTGCCACAGAGCGGTACAATTTGTTCAATATATTAATCACAACTGAATGGCCAATAGTAGGAATAAGATAGCCATAGTATTCGTTGTCAGCTGCAAAGATGTGGCCCTGCAGAAATTACAAAAAGAAAAAAAGAAAGCCATTATTATTTCAAGTGCGATTGTACGATGAAAGCAGGGGCAGATCCAGGATTTTTTTTTTTTTTTTTTGGGGGGGGGGGAAGTTGGGAAAGTAATATCAAGGGGCCAAAAAAGATTTTTTTTTCTTGGGACTTGCTCAAAACTGCAATAAATTTGGGAAATGCTGATTTTTTCCTATTTTTTAAGTTGGGGGAAGGGGGCAGGTGGTTGCTCTCAGCTAAATCTACTTTGGGAATAATTATGTTAACAATGCATTGAAAAAATGTTTACCGCTATGTCACTCAACTTTTTATCCTGTATGAATTGGCCAGTTTAAATTAAGTCTTCTTTCAAAGAGCTAATAAACTAAGAAATTACTTATGTGGTACAAGAGGTAATTTTTTTAATGGTAGGATGAATGCTTCAAAGGAATAGAAATTGGTAGACATGCTTATGTAACCTTATGCAAGCACAAGAGGGAGTTTAGAAGAATTTGGAAATTTATGTAGTGCAGAGCCCGGGTTAATTCGGTTTACATTTAAAATAATTTGAATTCCTAGAAGCTCTGTCCTGTTTTTGCATCAAGGTTTGTAAGCGCAAAGTGCAATTTTCTATAATTTCTTTCCCAAAATGTTACATGATCAGTTATCATATCCATGTTCACATAAACTGAGCTAATTAGTCTTTGTGAGGGGCACCCAATCAGTGCATGCGTTTTATATTAAAAATATCAGTAAGTACACCATAAACTTTAACTTACTGGCTCAGCAAAATAAGCAAAAGATGCAATATAAACAGGACTCTCTTTGTCCTTGATGTAACCGTTGAAATTTAGTGAACACAACATTGCACCAACAGCTAACAGAAGGACAGGCAAAGTTAACACAAAACTTAAGCCATAACGCAGCCATCTTTTCCATCTGGGAAAATACTTTTCAGGTTTTCCAGTGATGGGGCTGGGACGTACTTCACCAAAGAACTCAGGACGCAGGAGTTCTGAGTTTTCAAGTCCATGCGTTCGCCACAAGAATGAGTATTCCGATTCTTTTCTTTTCCACACCTGATGTAAACGATAAGAAATTAATTAATATCAACAGTGGGAGGGATGGAGGCCTAATTGTTAGTGCACTGGACTTGTACTTGAGCAGTCTGACTAGGAGATCTGGCTGGAGTCACTGTGATGTACTTTTTTGACAGTTTGTTTTAAGGATGCCTGTCTAAATCAGTCACTGGGTGGTAAAGAAGGGTACCAATCACAAAATCATGAATCTATTGCCCCTTAAATCACGAATCATGTATATTTTACACCATTCACAAATTTGGCACTTGGAATACATTATTGAAGAAAATGATCTTCAGCTAATTGTGTTGTTCCAGAAAATATCCAATAACCCATATACCCCTCCCACGGAAGGATTTTTAGTTTGAATCCCCCCACCCCTTCTGGAAATTCCAGTCAATCTCCATATTTTCCTTTAAAAATTTTGGCCTTCAAGACCCCCCTACCCCCTCAGAATTTCCAATGACCATTTATGGGGTGGGTAGGGATATTTTCTGGAACTGCACATTAGTTAATTTGTGTGACATTTACTTTTCAATAGCCTTGTAGCACAACTTGACTCCAGTCTCAGAAGATTTCATTGTTTTTCAAAAAAAGCAGATCACATGTCTAACTGCACTGGCAGTCCACGAATCATGTCAGATTTTAGCTCTCTTTGCCTTCACCGCCCCCTATGTCAGAGCCACTGTAGCCAGAGCCGTGGTGCACCCTAATACTCACAATAAATAAGGCCTTCAACTGAAAAACAGTGACAAGATATATGTTATTAGTCCCCGTTACACTCACAGTAAGAAAGCTGATTGCCCAGAAAGCCATGAGGACCTCGTACAAAGGTAACAAAGGGTTGTCATCAACAGTGACACCTCGAGGCTTGAAAAAATACAGTAAGATTCCTGCAAATGCTATTGGTACCAAAGTCCAGGTAAAACATGTCATCCAGCCAAAATAAAATGCAACACCCTCACCTTTGGGGAAAAACAGAGAAAGTGGAGATTAATACGAAAGCTTGAATTTAAATATATGTAGTTGCTATGGCAGAATTCGCATCATTTTGTGCAAACATCAAGTGTCACACATGGTGTTTTCATTTTGTTTTTCACATTCTTTTTTTTTTTATTTCAACCCTATTATAATACCAAAAGAGAGGCGAGACATTTTGACGCAGTGAAAAGGCACAAAAATACTACTGGCAGCACAGGCTTACCATCCAATGTTTGTGAGTTCACAGCATGCCCATATGAATATTCAAATTTCTTCACGTATTGCTATTGTAAATATTTAAGCTTTCTAAAAATAATCTGCTCTTACAACTTTCATTTGTAATAAAATAAAGTAGAAACATTTTCGTTGTTTAGGTTTGTTTTTATGCCGTTTTCTTGGCTATTTGTAGCATGCGCGAGAGCAGTTCTGGGAGTTTAAGTTAAAGCCTCGTGTACTGAATACAAATATTCACACAAGGCGTGCAACTTCGACATCGAAGAATCCGGTACCGCCTCTGGAATGTAGGCGAAAAATCAAATTTCCTCGACTCGCTTTCATCGGAGATCCCGGTCCTCTAAAGAACAGTCTTCGAACTAAAGTCTGGCCCAATTTGAGTGCAATCAGTTCGTGCCGTGGTGCTTTTAAACTAGCTGGAATATCAAATTAGGTCGGAAATTTGCCAATTTACAATGATCTGTACCACCTACTTCTGTGCTGGCAGAAGAAAAAAAGGAAAAAAAGTTGTTGACCCATTTTATGCAAATTGGGGGCGAACTTTTTCAAATTCTCACATGTCTGTCGCATGAATGAAATCAACATTCGAGTTTTGAATCGAGTTGCCATTTAAACATTGAATATATATTCCATTCAAGAATGGAATATTGAAGCAAAGAATGAAATCAAATTTGAAATAATGGAATCATTAATCCACCCTTGACAGGAACGCTTGAGGTGTTTTGACTGTAATTTTAAAACTTACAATGAAATATATAATATTTTAAAAAATTAAACCAGTTTATAAATTTACCATAGTAATCCCTGATCTCTTGCAGTGGACATACAATCACATTCTGTTTCATTCTTTTCCATATTTTCTCTTGTTCCTGGGGTTGATGAAGAGGAAAAGCTGACTCTAATATTGGTGGCTTGGAATGCAGGCAGTCTGTGAGGAATGAGCCCTCTCCTCTAAATTTAATGCCCAGGGACATCAAATGTTCCTAATCACAAAGAAATACATTATATTGTTTTGTTGATGCCTAAAGTAATGATAGGGGAGCGGCCTGGGGCGGGGAAGGGGGGGGACTTGGGTCAATCTTTGTTGGGTACCGCAATGATTCGATTTACATGTAGCGCCCTCCTTTAAATAAGCGCCCCCTTTCGAATAAGCGCCCCCCTTCGAATGTGTTTTTGTAAATAAGTGCCCCTATTCCAATAAGCGCCCCCATTCTAATTAGCGCCCCCATTCTTACAAGCGCCCCTATTTTAATAAGTGCTTCTATTGTGGATAACTGCCCCTACTGAAGTCATTGACGTCAACTAAATAAACTCCTGACCGTTCACCGTACAGTTCATGTATAATCAGGGGTTTCAATAATAGCCGGGTAGCGGGTAGATCTACCCGCTTGTGATGGGCGGACTACCCGCTTGAAGCGTAATGCGAATATCTTATCAGACCAGATCATTTCACCGCAGCTACGAATTTCTACCAAGAAATTTCATAAAATTCCTGTCAGGTTCTAGGGAAAGAAAAGAAAAGATAAAAAGAAAAGATATTCTGGTGTTTACCCTGTCCTTTGGACCATAAAAGGTGAAGCGAAGTCTTGTAATGACACATAAAATCATTGTTTCAAAGCGCGAAAAAAAATCTACCAGGCACTCTGAAATTGAGGGAGACTGGGACTAAGCGTGAATATTAATATGGCCGCTAAAAATAAAAGACAGACGCTGTTGGCATTTTACGCCCCGGAACCTAAAAAAAAAAGGTCAAACGAGGTCAATTCTTCGCAGGGTAAGTTGAATACATTAAAAGGTTAGGGTTTTGCCTAGAAACTTGAAAAGTTTGCACTGATTTATTGCGTAACGTTCGCGTATCATTTCGAATACGAAAAATTAAAATCACATGTTTCAGATCCTTGATAGACATTATTGTCTGAGTAACATAATTTTCTTCAGATCTGTTTCTGAGTAACACAATTTTCTTCAGATCTGTTTACACTGGTTGACTTCATACATACAACAAAGTAATCTTAAAAGTACCCAAAATGCAGGAAAATGCACCTACGAGAGTATAGAATTTCAAAATTTTCCGGACCCCCCTAAAGGGGGGAGGGGGAGGGTATCCATTGATACCTGCCTGTTTTTATATTCTACCCACTTGTGCCAAAACTTATTGAAACCCCTGCTGTAATGATACTGCTAAAATGAACAATTATTTTAAAAGTAACTGAACTTTTAACAATTTCTATCTGTTACAGTTTCTGTTATTATTAAATACATTTGGTCGTTTCTCAAAAAAATAAAATAAGCGCCCTGTCCCAAATAAGCGCCCTGTCTCGAATAAGCGCCCTCCCTCGAGGTGCCAAAAGTAAATAAGCGCCCCGGGCGCTAAATCGAATCATTACGGTATGTGCCGCCAGCCTCTCAGCACCCCTACCCCATTATAGTCATATTCTATGGCCAATTATAGACCCCATCTTAGTCACTTTCTGTTTTCAGTCTACCAAATAAATCCTTTAAACCAAGTCATTCTAAAATGAATTGACACATTTAATAAACTGAATGAAGAACACTTTACTTTTATTACAACTACACTGACTATAAACATTCTGGTACATTTGCTTACCATAAACATTTACAAACATGCATCATTACATTATAATAGCAAAAGACGATCCATGTTATCTTAACTTCCATGGACACAGAATAGCAATTAAATACTCTAACACATGAGTGGACTTTGTTCTAGACTATTGTGCAGAAACATTTTTTTCGGCGAATCTTTCCGTTAATAAATCACAACCTGCCAGAATTTTCTTACTCTCAAAATCCCCGGAAAAGTGAGACCCCATTCTTGTCACCCTAGAAAAAATGCTTGTAAAGGCGACCCCATTATAGTCAGTCCAGTAGTGAAAATGCGACCCCATCCAGCGGCACACCCACATTAGCCCATTTATAGGAAGTGCCCCCCCCCCCCCGGTGGGGGGAGCGGGAGAAGGGTTACAGATTTGACATGGGTCATTCACAAAAGCCCTGCATCAACTACAAGGGAAAGACACATCTTTTGTAAGTATATCAATTACTTGTAACAAAGTGGTACAAAGTTGGCATTTTGATTTTAACATTATCCCTTTATCATCTAAATCGTTTTTGTTCTGGCGAATTAACTATTAGTACTATACTTTTGTAGTAAGTCCAACAGTTTCTTTAGAAATGAATTCAATCATTTTTATATTTTGGACAGCTGCAACATTCACTACAAGATCAACTTACTCTGTTATACTGGGTAGATTCCAGGCATATCTCAAGTAAATGTGCCCTTTCAGCTGATGTAAAAAATGTGGCTTGATCTTCACTTCCAACATATTCATCAAGTTTATCAACAACAAATTCTCGGATCTAGGAAAATAAATGCAAAAATTTGTTCACATAACGAAGACTTGACACCTTAATATTATATACCATATTTTCTTGATTAGACGCCCCAGGCGTTTATTTCAAACTTGGCCTGGTGGACCCGGCGTTTATTTGACTTCTGCAGTTTATTCGAGCCCGATTTTTATTAAGCAATGTTTTTTATTTGTTATTTTTGACAAAAATGTATCTGGCTAACAAGCCTACAGCTTTTTACACCTTAATTAATTAAGTACCTGAGGGGCCTATTTTCAACTTCGTCTTTGAGACCCGGCGTTTATTCGATACCCGGCGTTTAATCGAGAAAATACGGTATATCAACTTCAAACTATTATTATTATTATTATTATTATTATTTTTTTTTTTTTTTTTTTTTTTACTTTATTAATACACAACAAAACATACAGAACAAGTACTTACGTAGATTTACGGGATAATGCTTACAATATATTATTTACATTACTTTCAATACACTACGATATGTTATTACATTACTTACAAAATACGCTACATTTAATTACAGCAGTTTGACAGAACATTGTCTTTTCCCTATATATATATATATATATATACAATTTTTCAAGGTTAACGTTTTCAGTTTTAATATTTTCGAGGTTTCGAGAAGGAGCTAGTCTCTTCCTGTATTGGTTCTAATTAATAAATATTTTCAAGCTTATATTTAACGAGTATTTTCTCAATAAACTCATGAACGGAGATGGCTTTGCTATTGATTTTGTTAGCATATATGTATTGGCGCATAGCTAAGGTGGTGTAGTTAAATTTCTTTTTTGTACGTGGATCCCATATGCTAGAGAAGTAGCCAAACAAGACTTCCTCGGTGGTCGGAAAGATCTGACATAGGTTTGTTTGGTTAAACCACTGAACAACACTTTGCACAAAAGTCTTTGTGAACGGACATTCGATGAATGTATGCTCGATGGAGTCTTTATCACCACAATAAAGGCATTCGTCGTCAGACCTGATACCAAATCTGAATAATTCTTTGTTAGTTACTATAATTCTATGGATGAATTTAAATTGAAACTCTTTGAGCTTAGTGTCTTTGCAGATACTTTTCAATGACTTGAAAATTTTGCTCCAGGTGTCACTATTTATAGATAGATTTTGACTCCAGCGCAGAGGGCCCGTGTGATCCTCGTTGTGAGTTTTTACATTGAGCAGGTTATAGAAGTCTCTTGACTTGGCCTTGTCTAGATTTATCTGAACGGCTTCGCCAAGGGGAAAGATGTTGTCGTTACTGATGAAAAAAGATTTATTGAAGTCATCTGTCTGTTAGGCAATGGACAGAAGGTGCTTCGGGATGGCGCTTATCACTTGATAGTACTGAAGAAAATTAGTTTGGCATGAATATTTAAGTGAAAATTCCTGGGATGTGAGGAATTTGCCGTTTTCAGTAAGTAGGTCTTTAATTGAAATAATACCCTTTTTAAACCATTCATTGATAAAGACTGGCTTTCCACCAACAAGTATTTCTTTGTTGTTGAACAATACTATATCTTGATTTTGATGGTAGTTGTAAAGAGTTTTTAATTCATTAAAGTTATCAAGAATTCTTTTATAAAAGGTCGGTAGGTCGTTGAAAAATCTCGCATCATAATTGCATCGTAAGAGAAATTTCAGTCCTCCCGTTTTATTGAAAAAGTGGTTTGGTATAGTGCACCAGTTTCCATTGTCCGAAGCCAAGAGTCTGGGGATCCATGCTAATTTTAGGGCCTTGAACATTATGTGGAGATCTGTCATACGAATTCCACCCCTATCAGGTTCTTGATAGAGGCCAGATCTTTTTATCTTATCTTTTTTATTTCTCCAGAGAAATTTAAACGATTTGGTTTTCACTGTGTCTGCAATTCCCTGAGGAACCAGGAGATTAGAAACAGAATATACGAGTTGTGATAATCCTAGTGTTTTTAATATCATAGCTCTTCCGAATATTGTCAGGTCTCTTGAACTCCACATATCAAGTTTAGTTTGTAGTTTTTGAATTTTTTGTATAAAGTTAAGCTCGTTGTTTCTTTTTTCATCGTATGAGAAGTGGATTCCCAATATTTTCACCGGGCTATGAAACCATTTTAAGTTTAGAGGTTTGTTTTTATTATTTGCCCATTTCCCTAACCAAATTGCCTTTGTTTTTTTCACGTTTAAGGACAGACCAGCTATTTTCCCAAAGTCATTGGTTATCTTTAGTGCCCTTTCTAGTGATGCCAAGTCGGCATTAAAGAGAGTGGTATCATCAGCAAATTGTGATAGCTTAATTTCATTTTCATAGATCTTGATACCTGTTATGTTGGGATCTTGCCGAATTTTATTTGAGAGTATTTCGGCCGAGAGAATGAACAGATAAGGAGAAAGAGGGCATCCCTGGCGAACTCCTTTAGACGGTTTAAACCAGTTTGTTCTAAATCCATTATTGATTACCGTGCTCTCTATATTCGAGTAAAAAGTATTGACCCAACGTTTAATGCCACATCCAAAATTGAAGTAGTCGAGCGTCTTCATAATAAACGGCCATTCTAACGAGTCAAAAGCTTTTCGAAAATCTAATGATGTTAATATGCCAGTAAGGTTAAGTGATTTCGTTGTTTCCATTACATCCGCTATGAGTCGAATGTTCTCACCAATGTATCTTCCCTTTACAAAGCCTGTTTGGTCTTGATGAATGAGGTTTGGGAGTACTTGTTCAAGTCGTTTAGCTATTGCTTTAGCAGCTATCTTAAGGTCGACATTTAATAGCGTGATCGGTCTCCAATTGGATAAATCTAATAGTGAACCGTCATCTTTTGGGGTAAGCGTGATTACCCCTCTCCGTTGAGAGATGCTTAATTCTCCTTTCACTTGTGCTTCGTTGAAACTCGCTATTAAGTCATTGCCCACTAGTTCAAAGAAATGCTTATAAAATTCGGCTGTAAAGCCATCTTCCCCTGGGACTTTATCAGCCTGGAATGTTTCTAATACTTCTTTACATTCGTCATATGTAAGTAGACCTTCTAGGCTGTCTCGATCTTCGTCCGAAAGCTTAGGAATTTTTAGATTAAGGATAAAGGAGTCACATTCTTCGTTAGAAAAGGTATGGCGAGACGTATATAGGTTTTTGTAGTAGTTTTCAATTTGGTCCAGGATTCTATTTCCGTCGTTCGTTATTGAGTCGTCTTGTAGTCGAATATCACTGATAGTCTTTTTCTTGTAATTACGTTTTTCTAAGTTGAAGAAATATTTTGTCGGGCGTTCTCCATTTTCCACCCAGCGGCATTTTGCACGATACATAGCTTGCTTTCCTTTTTCTTCGTAAATTATTATTATTATTATTATTATTATAAGTATTTTTATTATTATTATAATTATTATTATTATTATTATTTTTATTATTATAAGTATTTTTATTATTATTATTATTATTATTATTATAAGTATTTTATTATTATTATTATTATTATTATTATTATTTTTATTATTATAAGTATTATTATTATTATTATTATTATAAGTATTTTTTTATTATTATTATTATTATTATTATTATTATTATTATTTTAATTTAATAACCAAATTAATAAGTTATTGCCTGTGCCCTGAAATGGCAAATGACATCATAAAGATGAATCACGCCTGGTAGCTACAAGCTATGGAAGGGTAAAACAATATTGTGAGGAGAAAATTGAGATAAAAAACCTGTTTAATTGTACGACATATAAAGTAAACGTGGCATCTGCATAAGCTTATAGCGCTAATATATACAGTCATCAATATTTAACAAGCTTAAAGCTTATATCAAACGTTAGATTACTTGCCCTGTTTTCGGTCTTTGTGGTTTTCTCCAGACCAACTTCCTCCGCCTAAAACAAGACCATTTGTAAGCATTACTTCACATTCATTAGCAAAACGAATGAGCAGGAGAATTATTAGTGTTCCTTAACAAAAACAAAACATGCATCTAAACGCCCGACAGGTAGTTCCACCCTCACCTTTTGAGCAAGAACCTCGAACGGTGCACCGATGGTCAACAACGTTTTCCCTTCAAATTCTTCTCGCGTTACACTGAGCTTAGCAAGAGTTAAGCACTCGATAATGTGCTTTTTTACGTCTTCTTTTTCACACTTCTCCGAAAAGCAGACGAGGTACTCTCCGGCAGCCATTTTGGCCCGTGCTCCTTGGTCCTGGGAGACAGCCAATGTCACGCTTTCTCTTTCCAAAATACCCTCCCTCCCTCCCTCGACCCTTGTCGAACGGCCCTCACGATCCCTCCCTCGGGTGGCATTTTCGTTGCAAGTTCTTTCTTATTTTCTCTTGCCATTATCAAAGCAACACGTGCAGCATCAACATATCTGATTTGCATGTATGACATTTATTTTCCTCTTTCTCTGTTTATTTGCTGCTGTTCTTTGTTTCAGTATTTTTATTCTTTCCGAGGCAGCCGCAGGGTGGGGGAGGGGGAGAGTGGGGGAGGATTGGGTGTCGCAGTTCTTCCTTTCACGGATAGAGCGGTTAACTTTTGTTAACACTTGACATATTTACCGTTTCCTCGCTTCGAATGCAACACGGGGATTTCATAATTGAGAAAAAAAAGGATCCAGTATTTTTAGAAGTTCTCAAAATTCACATTCCCTTGTTCTTGCACATTAACTTGTTATTTTTTTTTTAAGTGATGGAGGAGGATTTTTTTTTTTTTTCATGAAAATCATTTATAGAATACAGGGTGTAAATTAAGGAGGGGTGGCCCAAGTTTATATCCCGGGGGGGGGGATACTCTATATATTTTTGGACGGGGCTGTGCCACTGGGACTCTGAAACCCTTACCCTATACTAGACGCTGTTCAGCTGATTTCGGAACCCTTTACTAGACTAAACACTGATAATCGAGGATCCCCCTCCCCACTTCAAGTCACTAGTGAGCCCCCCCCCCCCCCAATTGAAGAAATGTTCCGCAGTCCCTGAGTTTTCCTATAATTTTTTTTTTTACTGTTAACTGCTGTGTCTTATTTGTCTTTAATCTGATCTTAGGTCCGCAGGTAGGTGTGGATGGGGATGGCTTATTTAAAAAAAGTTTGAAGGGAGAGGTACTTTTACTGCTCAACAAAGCTTTTACAGTATTGGTCTTATCAGTATTTTTATTTGCAAAGGCACCTTTTTTAAAATGCAAAGGCACCATTTTTTACCAGTTAAAACTGGTACAGATGATGTCACCCTCATATTCTTAGCTAAAAAGATCCCACCTGCACTGTTATGCACTTATGTATGCATATCTGTATATATAAACAAATTATTTTACTTGGTATTCATGCTGATAAAATATTTGGCACCCATAATTTGTTGGTGAAACTGTTTTTTGTTAAGGCTGCGAAGCTTGGCAAAATACCAGTAATTTATGCCCAAAAAATGGAAAGAAAATACAGACAAAACTAGTTTTCACTAAAAAAAAGTAAGGAACCACATAATTTGTAGCTATAATGTTAAGAATAAACAGGTGCCCTATTTAAATTTTGCTTAAATTTGACTGGTACCTAAAGCCAGTAGCCAATGAAATACTGGTAGCTTGATTAAATGATGTAAATTATCCTACAACAGTATTGTAAACAAATTGACAGATTTTTTTTCATTTATTACTGACGCTAAAACTAATAAATTTTAAATTTTGAACAGAATATTCTTCAAGCAAACTCTTTTAGCTTGCAATTCCCACTTAACTTCAAAATTATTTTCATGAATCTTTCAATTTTCTCTTTTCGTGAAAGGACCTGTGATTTATTTCTGACAGCTGAAATTCAGAATCAAGCTTGTTTGCATTCAAAGGGCTTTTTGGATAAATATTTCATTACTTATAAAAAAGATACTAGTTTTATGCCACTCAGTTAGCAAAGTAAGGCGATGCAGGGATTTTTTCACTAATTTTAATGACTTGCAATATATTAAATAATGTTTACAAGAAAACCAGAGATCCGCTTTCCTTAGCGGCAAAAATTTAATTAAATTTCACGATGCGTCGCTTAAAGCGCGTTATTATAATCTGACTTACACAATCGCGACCTTACACCTGTGCTTGAATATATCAACCTTATAAATTTCCTATCACTGCAAAAAATGAGTGTTTTAGGTTTTTAGAGTGCTTTATGTTCTTCTTCCTTGTCTGATCTAAGATTCTTGCCGAACCATAACACAATCCCACAGTTAATTACTAAAATAACCAGCATAAGGCCTAAACTGTTCCCAAAGGTTGCTATTGGAAAGTGTTCCAAATCGCTTCGTCTCGATTCCATCTGGATTTGAATTGCAGTAAACTGGTCCGCTGCACCAAGGGCTGTAAAAACGTGTAGAAAATGATGGCTATGGCCTATTATGTCAAATACACCTGGGATCAGCCGTTCTGGCATTCGCGACATGTTCGCCAAGGCGGAAATTAAATAGAAATACGTATGTCGCTTGAAGTAGGAGCGCGCGAGCAATTCTTCTTGTGTTTGAAGTAGCGGTGCTGGATCCACAAACACCCGATGCACATACGGTGAGCTATTGAAGAAAAACGCAACCACAAAACAGAATGTTCGAATAACGTATTTCATCTTTGGCCATCTGTGTCGCGAAGCACAACAGGTGTATGTCGATATGACAGAAATTAAACAAGAAATCGTCAAGAAAGCACCGGAGGAATTGAAGAGAAAACTATCGCTCTTCAATGAACGACTGTAGAAGTAAAACGCCTGGCCTGCTCCGACGCTATAGACGCTTATCGCTGAATAATCGAAGAAAAAGCAGATATGTCGCACTCTGGGTGACATGCAGTTGAAGAGATGAGCGCCCGAGCTCATCAACAAAAAGCCACAGATTCCCAAAGCAAACGACAACAGAGGGTATACATACGTGTCCGAGTATCGATATTTCCAGAAGACGTAGACAAATCGGACCAAGAAAAGTAGAAACGGGAGGAAATGAGTCCAAACATTCACTGTTTCGTTCATTGGCAGAAACGCACTCTTCAAGCAATCCATCGCTGAGCCGTAAGGTTTGCGATAACCCGAGGAAATATACATTTCGCGGAATTGCGCGGGAACCTCTTCGGAGCGCAAGCCGTACTGATCACAACTGGCTTTCTCTTCTACGCGTTTCTCGTCCATTTTAGCCATGTGGAAGGAAAACTAAACAGTTCCTTTAGCACTCGCTTTCACGCTTTCAGCAGCTCACTCGTGGTTCGAAGGGAAAAGCCGGTTTTGCCACAACCGGAAGAAAGTTGTTTTGTTTTAGTACTGCATGCTCATTGGTGGAATTTAATCGTGCGGGTTTTCCTGCGCGTGCTGCGCGAGTGAATGGTTTTCCTCGCTTTCCTCTGTTCGAAGATTGCGGCTTGGACTCGTGGAATTGTGGATCATAGAATACAAGACTGAACACTCTTCGGAGCGGTCAATTTTAAGTTTTGTTTCTTTTTATAGAAAAACAATCAAAATCTAAGAAATAGAAAATCTGTCATTTGAATCTTCACATTTTTTTGCACAAATGCCTGGCCCCAGAATGCAGGAAAACAATCTCAGAGAACCTACACTTTTAAATTTTCTGGGTAGCATGCCCCTGTTGATCCCGTTTCTAAATTTATGGATCTGCCCCTGATAATGCAGTTCATAGAGTGCAAACTGCTATAATATTATTCTACTTGGGATTTTTTTTTTCATTTTCCAAAACAAAAACGCTGTTTAGTATACCTTGGATTCACTACAGTGTTGAAAGGATGTACTGTTATCTTTCTTTCTTTCTGCCCAGTAAGCAAAACGTAATGTGATAACAGGAAACCCAAAATAAATTTTTGTAGAAAAACACTGAAAATTAGAAGAAGAAGAAGAAGGCAATGGTGGGGATGGAAAAGGGTTACAAATGGGAGATCTGTCAAACATTTATTACTGTTTTTAAACCAACTCTTTGAAGACTGATATTTCATCATTTCACGATACTCAACAACATTAATGAAATCCATATCTAGTTCTTTAAAAGTTTTTTTCAATGTCCCACTTACAAATAATAACACTAGTGAACAAGACACAGGTTTGGGTCTCAAAAAGTCATTTATTTTATAATGCAAAAGAAGTACTATGGGTAAGGAGGGTAAAAGATCTGATGGATGTATTAAAATAAGCAAGCGAGCAAACAAACATATATCAAAACCCAATAAATTCATTTCACTAATTAAAATTATTTAATATTATTTAAAATGCTTTAAACTGTTCTTTTCATAATTAAAAATATATTTAGTGTCTTAATTGACAGGAAGGAGAGCTCTTTTCTTAATTATATTATGTACACTTAATGAAGGAAAAATTTAAAATATAACGGTGCATTTCTACAACTGCTATAGAGTTATGCATATACATCACACACTTTGTTGTAAATAGCTAAGTTAGAGCTATACCCTGTACCTTTTCGTTCAGAAGGATTTTTGAGAAGGCGTATTTTTGGAGTAGCTTATTTTGGATTTCAACAAACAGATACTTTAAATTTGGGGAGCTTACATATCTATATTATCAAAGGGCCTTTTACTTCTGAGATTTTTCGAGGTCTTTTTTTTTTGGGGGGGGGGGGGGTGGTAATCATTGATTCTGAAGATTTAAATATTGATATTCTCCTAACCTGAATATAATATAATAATAATAATATTATGCTAATGTTACAGACAGTTCTTAGAATTTAGTAGCACATTAAGACTACATTGTCTTGTTACCTTGTCACCTAACTTCTTAGTTTGTCACCCCCCATATAATCAGGGCTTGGCATTAATGGCGCCCAACTAACCACAGACTAACAAGTTCTTTTTTTCTGTTTCTACCAGTATATAAATTATTGGCTTAAATTGTCCATTTTCAGTATCCCTTGACTCAATTTTACCTCACTGTCTCAAACTGTGATAACCATACAACAGACTAATTTTTGAGTGTAATATAGGTTCCTGTAAGCATGAGGACACAAAACCTAGCCATTGTAAAAGTTATACTATACTTTACTATGCTTTTAGAAAAATATGCCAAACCTGTTATTTCAAAACCCTGCTTTCTCCATCAGTTTTTAATTTCCTAATGTAAGTCGTCCCTTCTCGAGAGGAACTTGAGATTTGATCCAAAAATAAATTTCATAAATATTATGAGGACAAAGCTATATATAACTGAAAACTATTAAGTGTCGCTGATTAGTTGTTGCTCAGTTTTGGATTTTCATTCATAATATTGAAGGGAAGCCTGGAATAAAGCCCCAAGTGACTTTTGATAAATTGTGGGATTCTCCATCCAGTTTGCGCTGTGCTTGTAAATCATAGGCGGCGGAGCAGGGGGCAGGGCCCCCCCCCCCCCCCAATGAAAATTTGGGGGGCTGGTGCCAAAAATATCGCAAGCGAAGCATAAAATTGGTTTGTAAAGATATTCTGTCTCGTGAGTGAGTTCAAACATCTTTGAAACTTCCTTTGAAGTCTCCGGGAAATTTTGTTTATCTTTGGAAAAGTTCAAAAATGATTGGAAATGTTCATATGGCCTTCCAACAACAATCAGAGAATCTTCGGAAATCTTTGGTCTAGAAAGGTTGATAGAACGGAAAAAAGTTACTTGAAAAGAGTATTTTTGGGACAGTCTTAGCCCCCCCCCCCCCCCCCCCACACACACACATTCCAAAATGCTCCGCCGCCTCTGAAATATAAGTGAGAATTTCATCTTAGATCAGGAGTCACTTTAAGGGACCCATCGATTAACAACTTAACAACAATTCTAAGACAATATCTTTTGGTGTAAAAAGGTTGGCCATAGGTGACTTAAACCTTGACCTTGAAGGTGGCACTTTCAATTTGTATTTATTGATTGGCCTGGTCAGGTTTAGTTTCAAAAGATATGTCCATTGTGGCATAGTGGGATATACTGCTGCAACATGTCTCTGCTACATTTTCTTGTCTGTTACACATTTGGTTCCCTGCTAATGCCATGTGACACGTATCTTTCTGTGCCAGTTTCTTGGGCTGTAGGTGGATCTTTGTTCAGACACATGATTTTCCTCATTTACTGCAGACATTACATTTGGATTTCTTTGGCATCTTTTTCAACTTAACTTTCCCCTCTGTGTTAGAAAGCTCAATTTTTATTTGACCCAGATCAACAGATCTTGTGAGAAGTTGAATCATGGTCTTGTACATTTCCTCAATTCTTTCCACATCCAAAGCGCTAGCTTCCATATAGCTCAGACCATGCTGTTTGGCAATTGCTTGGCCTTCCTCACTAGAAACTTGACGCTTGTCAGCTTGATCTATCTTGTTCCCAATCAGAATAATCAAAGCATTACTTTCTGTGCAATAGAGACGTGCTGTGTCTAGCCATCTGGGAATGTGATGAAAACTTTCACGATTTGTCACATCACACACAAGAAAAATACCATGGACACCACGAAAATACATTGCTTGCACCGCAAAGAATTGCTCTTGTCCAGCAGTGTCAATTACCTGTAAATGTACAAACTTGGAGCCATACCTAAAAGACTCGTTGTCAATATCTAAGCCTAACGTCATTGCACTCATGAGAATGTCATAAAATGGGTTTTGAAAGCGTTGAAACAAGCAAGACTTTCCAACTCCCATATTTCCAATAAAAAGGACCTTAAATCTGTAATCATACATTGGTTGTCGTGTAACTTTCTCAATCACTGCTTCTTCATCCACTTCACAGGGATCAGATTGACGAACAAGGTTCCACTTCTGCTTTTCTAGTTCTGTCTTAATGTCTGTTACAGATGGACGACAGCTACTGTCATTCTCCAAACAACTTAGCACCAGACCTTGAAGGAAATGCTCCCCCATCTCAAGAATGTCAGTTTTCCGCCGATCATGTTCACTAACCATCTCACCATCTGCAATAATTTATGAGAAATAGAAAGAAAAAATAATTATCAAATTTTGTTACAGTTAAAACATCTTGTGCAAAAAGCCAACTAAGCAAAAATCTGAGTCCAAGCCTAATGGCCCCTCAGGCTGGTTTCCATAGCATTAAGAACATTCATGCTAATTGTTTATGAGCATCCTTACTGTGCACAATGTCAAGCCATATCCACAGGGCACAGAGGAGTCAAGTTTGTCCGCAATTCAAAATCTCTACCGTGCAAAACGACCTTCAAAAGCTTTTCAAAGTGATCGTGTGAGCCGTACGTGATACAACGCCGTCATGCGATGCTTGTTTGCAGATTGTCTGGTCTGGTGATATCGTATTCATACCCTCATGCGACATCCGCAGACACAATGTTTGTGGGCGTTACCAGAGAGACCAGCAGTAAGAAAAAGAGCAAGGGACGAAAGCGATTTGAGGCGAAATTCCGATCCCTCGTTACCGCTAAAAATCAAACGAACGATCTCATTTTTAACATGTGGTTTAAGACTAGGATTGTCTCCCCATACGCTGTAAGAAAATCTTCAAACAAGTCGTTTAAGCTCTATTTCAGGGGACGAGTTTTAGGCAGTTAAAAATTCGTTTTCGTACAATGTGGACCGGAGGATACTGGTGGCGGAAATGCGTCACGAGACATTGAGTTGCAATACCGTAATGTGTTTCACAAGTACTTACCATTTGAAGAGAAAACATTGTTTTCCACATTCAATTTCTTCGGATTGCGTTGTTCCTCGTGTGGTATTTCGCTTTTCCCGGAGAGCACTATTCATATTTTGAATCTTACCGCCGGTCGGAAGATCAGTTGTTGTTTTGAATTCGGATTAGTAACGGTGATCAGCTGTCACGGCATGGATCTACACACGACTTCCGTTTCCGCCACCAGTATGCTTCGGGTGACATCGAGCCGATCACGTGGTATAATGTTTCGTCCCTTGTCTCTTTTTCTTCTCGGCACTTCGTGCCTCGTCGGAAAGCTCGCTGTCCGAAAAAAATCGTCGCCCGAGGGGCGACGATTTGTTCGCCCCAGGCGACCATTGTCAGAATACGATATCACCAGACCAGACAATCTGCAAACAAGTATCGCATGACGGCGTTGTACCACGTACGGCTCACACGATCGCTTTGAAAAGCTTTTGAAGGTCGTTTTGCACGGTAGAGATTTTGAATTGCGGACAAACTTGACTCCTCTGTGCCCTGTGCCATATCATGCATCATGGGTGCACTTTGAGGAAACTACCGTATCTAAACACATAATATAGGACTGATTCCCATGGGGTAAACTTAATTTCACTTGCAGTTTACTCTCTTTAGTTAATGATTGGTGACCCCCAATTTTTTTGGACAACGACATAACATTCTCTTCTTGACAGATCATGTCTTACAATCTGTCAATCTTGACAGATTGTAAAAAATGAACAAAAAATCAATGTGGGAAGTTTAAAAATTTCCAATTATCCTGTTCATTCAGCATCAAATTCTGCCATCTCGCAACTTACAGTTAATAGGAAATATGGTTACCAGTTGAATCAATTTGATTATTTAACAATTGATCCACATAAACAATGTCTGGCAGAGAAAATTGCATTTCAGGATTTGTTTGCAATATTCTTGGACAAACAGACACTGCAGTTTAGTTGCGAAGCCCGATTTTTCAGTTGCAAGGTCTTGCAAGGTGGTCTTTTGGACATCAGTTCTTATCTCCGCAACAAATTCGGTTACCCCCAATACTTTAAAATTCTGAGATGAGTAACCCATTATCTCACAGTGGTGAAAGCTTTAGAAAAAAATCAATGTTATCAGATTTTCATGCAAATGTCCTTATTAAGTGACTAGGAGTATTTCTACTCCCCGCTGGATGGGATGCTAGTCTGTTGCAGGGTGTCTTGTCACAGAAATTAAATGATGCAAAAGGTCTATTATATCATGTTCTTCCTGACTAACATGAACAGGCCAAAGTTCTCAATTGGTGAATAACTCTTATGAACAAAATAACGATTACAACATACCATTTTTGATCGGAGTCATTGGCCAGACCACGGGCTCGTGACCAACAATCATTGCCAGCAAAACTGCACCAAATGAAAATACGTCAACTTTGGGACCATACTTAGCATCACCAACAACTTCAAAATTTCTCATAACAGGATAAGTTTCTGGAGCTGCGTATACTGGTGTACCTGGCACATTGGTGGCATACATTTCACATCCTGCGGCAAATACTTTGGCCACACCCATATCAGCAATCTTGGCACTGCCATTTTCTGTCAACAATATATTCTTTGTTGCTAGGTCACGGTGGACGACAGGCGGCGTCAAGCTATGCATGTACTGGAGACCTTGAATCACATCCAAGGCTATGCAAATTAGGTTGATGTTTGGAATTTTCGGAGATGACGTTGACTCTTTGATGTATTTTTCTAAATCACAGTGCAAAAGTTCTGTAATGATTATGGGAGATAGTCCCTTGGGAAACAAAACGGTATGCAGTTTAACCACATTGGGATGGTTGAGCATCTGTAGGACATCACATTCTCGCTGAAACTCTTCCATATACTGATCTACCACTTGGTTGAAACCATTTTCAAAGAGGAAGGAATGAAACCTTTTAGCTGCAACCTCGTTTCCATTCCAAACAGCTTTGTAGACTTTTCCATACGAGCCTCTTCCGATTTCTTTCTTAAGAACAAGGCCTTTTACATGAGACTCAAGAGAGTCTTCCTCGGATTCACCATGACTCATTTTACAGTGTAATAAGTGGAGTTACCTTGATAAAATCGTCTGCCAGCCTTCTTCAGTTGTGTGTACGCACGCCATCTTGCAAGATATGTTCTTCCGGGAGATGTCCCTCACTGAAGATCGCGCTCTAGCGCTGTTTATTTGCAACGTAAAACTAAGCATTAAGGCACATTAAGGAAACATTTCTGGATATGAATACAACATTGCATTAGGCAGCTTCTTTCAAGCTGACTTCTTGAAAGATTTGTCGATTCGGGTCCAACAGGGTCAAACAGTGGGGACGCACAAAAAACTTGACGACGACGAACCTTCGCGGTGCATTCTGGTCGATACTAGTCACGCAACGCTTTTCGCAGCATACTCACCCTCCCCCGCTCAGTCATCTGGCACGGGTACCGTCGGTGTCATCAGTGCGCTGATCGATATGACGAGTTTTGTAGCGCACACTGCTCGATGTCCCTTTAAGATGAGTAATTTGGGATTTTGATATCAATTAGCGAGTAAGGACGGCCTGGGGAACGCCAGCGTCATTAATTATTAGCTAAGCTGGCATACCTTGGCGGGGAGGTGGGGACAGGGGGGGTAGGGAGGGAGGAGGGGAATATGGGAATAACGGGATCATTTTCCGGAACAGCGTCTGGAAATTGAGTCTATACCAGGGCGATCGGGCATGAATTCTTTTAACAGTCAAATGCCCCTCCTGTTTAACATGGGAATCCTCCGGACTCACGCACATGTTTCTGGCGCGTTTTCTATACAATGATCTTCGAAAAATTTCTCCTCAATTTTCAATAACAAATTGGGGGATTAGGTTTGGTGGGGGGGGGGGCCTTGAGATAATATAACGTGGAACTCTCCTTATTTGTACCAGAAGAAATTATCAACTATTTTCTAATAATTATCATTAATCATTGATTAGTTCACAGGGGCTGGAAAGAACTCACGTGTGGGAGAACGAGTATGAAAGAAACAGGGCAAAATAATTTGTTCCATGTTGTCTTGCAAGTCTAACTTAACATGACAAATCTATCACTTTCTATTTATACAAACACTAGGTAAATAGAGAAGAAAAGAAGAAATTAACAGAGTAGAGCGGTGACGAGGAAGCCTAAAGAGAACTCTCTGGGGTGGGGGAGGGGGGGGGGGAACTCTTATAGGAAAGGAACGGGGTTGCTCGTCGGGAAAATTTAAATTAAACCCCAATCTGAAGACCAATCTGGGCGTGTCTCAATGTTTTCTACCCTATAAAAAGAGATAATTTTTCATATCTGACCGGTCTAGACCGCCAACACAGTATGACGATGTTTTCCCTGCTTTTTTCATTTGTAAACCCTAAACGAGACCTTGACAGATAAAAATATTAGCATTCGGTCCTCAACACCCTAAGTGAGTCCAAAATCCTTAAGGCTGAGGTAAATGTGAAGTTGAGTGAGATTTTAAGAGGTGTAGTTTAAAGAAGGGTTAGAAAAAAAAAATAATTTTGGAACGCCACCACACAGTTGACCGCCATGCAAGAGCACTCTAGGTTGTCAGGGGACTGTTTGGCGTCCATCTACTAATTTTTCAACTTTAAATTCTAATTTTCAAACTACATCAAATCTTCATTTATTCTTATTTCCCCAATTTTTTAACTCCTGAGAGAAACCCCCCCCCCCCCCCCAACCCAAAAATTCCCCCAAAAATCACCCAAAAATTTACAAAACAGAGATTTATCGACATTAAGTCAACGCTATCACTGCTTCTTCATCCACTTCAACAACAACATCATCATCATCATCCGTCCTTGTATTGTCACGCCCTATGATTGTGCACTCCTTGAATCACGCCAAACGGCATTTTTGTTGAAGCGAAGTGACTTGTATGCCATGCACATACTTCATTGGTTTCTAGTGGTTAAAACCAGGAAGGGAAGGGCGAGAAAGGAAAAAGCGCCCTGGGAACGGGCCCGGTTGCTAGGCCATTTCGTATGAGGGCTTGGCGGTGCTACGTGACTCTGCTGACAGAGAGCCCCGCCCAATCCTGCACCGCCCCCCAGGACCGCCCATGGCTTAATCACCACTCCACCGGACACGACTCAGCAATGGAAATCGAGCCTAGGCCCGCCCAAGCGATCACTTTCAACACGTTAAGTGACTGTGCAACTTTCTGTCCAAATATAAATTGTCACTCATGACCGATGGTTATGAGTTCTACTTATCGCCCACTCACTTCCAACTTGAATCAATTTAACACTTTCCGCTCCCGTGAGAAAAAAGAGATCATCGTTCTTTTAGTTACAGTTGCTTTAACTAAACGGATTGCGTCTCGGCTATTAGAGCTTAGTCCTAAGTAAAAGCTACTTCAAATTTAATTAAGAGGGTCAAAGTCAATTTTATACTAGGAAACATTCGAGTTAAGGCAAATTAAACTAGATGCTTGCTGCGTATTTTATTGGAGTTTAAATACAGACAAACTTTTTAGTCACAAAATCATTTTACCGAGTATCACTGTTGCAGCCTCAATGGTACCGTAAGGTCACTTACTCGAAAAGATTTTTAACGCAACATCGTTGCGTTAAAAGTCAATGTCGTGCCGACTTGCATGGAGCGCGGGCGGGACGATTTTTAACCCAACGTTTTATTGCGGCAATACTAATGTTGAGGAGTTTTGAACTATTTGAAAAAATCTGCGACATTGTTTTACTAAATTTATTAAACACTTGATTAAAAGTTGCGTTAAAAATCGTCTCGTGTAACATTCCATTGTCAAGTGTAGCATGGATTAAAAATCGCCGTTACTTAAAAACCGTCATTAAAAAACGTCTCGTGTAACATTGCCTTTAGACTTGAGAAAACTGATGGCCCATGTACACAGAACTCAAAGGCCCGCCTCTAGAGGTTTTTTGCCACTACTACAGGCCGCCTAGCCCCCTATTATTTTGGCTCGTCACGCAATCTTCGATTGGGGAGAAAAGATTGCGTGACTAGCCAAAAGAACGTCTGCTTTTTAGGAGGCTACAGGCCGCCTGGAAATTTATAGGTTGTCTGAGTGATCACTAGGGTCAATAAGTCTGTCGCTATGTCATAGTAATATTTCTGTTAATGTTTCGGCTATTTTCAGTTGACTGACTGCGACATATGTAAGGAAAATGCAGCAACATAAATGTTTATTTTTCTGAAATAGACAATAAATTAATGCGCGCTTAAAAGGTTTTAAGGCACCCTTCCGGTTATTATTTAGACACACGAAGTCAAGTTATGTATGTTATGAACGCTTTTCAAAGAGAAACTTTGAGTGAAAGCTTCCTTTGGCAAATTTAATGCAGACCTTTTTGCGCGAAATCGGTGTCGTTTTTTTTTTCCAACTGATTATCATGATTATTTTTCTTAAAATTTCCAGTTTTCAACATAACGTTTATAAAAGGTTGTCACTCAGCGCCATTAGTTTATTTGATAAAAATTTTGATTACGCAATTACAGTTGAACCCCGTTATTTCGAACCGTCAGGGGAAACAAAAAATAGTTCGAAATAGCGGGAGTTCGAAATAGCCGATAGTAAATGACTGAAGGGCAAATCCAAGGGAAACGGGTTTTAGTTCGAATTAACGGGGAATTCGAAATAACCGAGTTCGAATTAGCGAGGTTCAACTGTATTTCAACAAAACTGTAAAGAAATATTGTCGAAATTTGACTACAATGCTTATTGTGGGGCTATAACAATAATAATAACATAATAATATAAAATATTCAATGAGGAGGCCTCTAATCACTAAAAGTAGTTTTCAGGAGGGTCTTCTAAACATAAAAATTAACCAAAAAGCTAAAAGATATAAACGAAATCGGCAATCTAAAATGTTAAAAATGAAGAAATTGTTAAAAATTGATTAATTGTTATAATTCTCTCTTAAGTGACCTTAAGTATTTTTAAAAAGACTTCATCCCATTATATTAAGCGCGTGCTAAATGAAATCCTTCCGGACTTTTCGTTTTCATAGCGGCCCGCTGACTCCAGAAGGTAACTCAGTATGTTTTGAAATTGCCGTGCGAGGGCACAGAAAGGGAGTTGCCATATGTCAATATCTTTTTTTAGCGTTTATGCTTTCCATGTGCAATTTCTCAACGGCCTTAAGGACAATGAACAAATGCGGGTAGCCAGACCGCCGTGAAAAAGACAGCGAACAGTCTCTTTCTTTTTTGTTGGCGAAAAATGTTTTTTCTCCTCCTCCACATAGCCTGCGTTGCAGCCGGCGGTTTAGACTGTCTACAACTCAGGCTACCTCCACATTCCCTTCTCGTTTTGTCTCCTTATTTGTATGTTTACTTTTTTACTTGCTCGGAGGGAGATTAAAGACCGACTGCTTGCACTCTTGGCTTGAAAGGAGGAGGAGGTATTTGCTTTTGTTGAAAGGTAAAATTAAACAGATCCCCATTTCCAGATTTTTCGAGAGACATCCCCCCTCCCACACACGCACACACCAAACAACAACCACGCATCTCCAAGTTCAAGTTTACCATAAACCACATTTGTTTCTATCCTACCTCCTTCAGCATGCAGTCGGGTACCACTAGACTTGCTACAAGTCGACTCTTACGAGCGACGAAGTCGTGATAAACGAGCAGCAAAGTCGGGACATGGGAAGTCTGGGGTACCACGTGCTTTTGTCGTCTGTCGGCGCACGTGTAATGTAATATATCGATCATCCTCGATTGGGTTTCTGATTATTATACCTGTTGATTAATTAGCTGTCTAAAGTAATCTTTCTCTATTGGTGGCAATGGAATAAAGAAAAATAATTCAATTCAACAGTGATAAATAGCTTCACTTGGCTTGTTGTCGTGTTTGTTCCGGATTTTCTCTTTTCTTAATTTGAGCCGTTAATTAAAAATAGATGCGATTAAACAGGTGGACAGAAAAACTACAATGAAGGTCAAAAGGCGTATTTTTCGGAACTAAGTCAGATCAGACCTGGACTCTTAATAACGCTTTCGTTTGTTTGTGTGAGATGACCTCTATCGCGCGCGACTGCCTCGCGTGCCATTTTTGCGTGCGTGTCAGGGTGTGTCGCGTGCCTGTGATGCCATTTCGTGCCGATGGAAAAATAAGTTGGATCGATTAAGATTTCCCGGTTCATTCGGGAGATTATAGATTATCTGATTGATATTAATAAAACAAGCATGTCTGTCACTCACGGAAAGTTCCCCTTCTTCGCAGGGTTCCACAGATAACTAAAATTTTAAGCCGTTATTTTTCCTTGGAAGGGTAAAAAAGGAAATAAAATTAATTTGTCACCGATCGCGGTCTTTAAGGAGATACGAACGCTGGGACTGGATGGCGACTGTCGCGACCCTGTCATGGCTCCTGTACTTCCCCCAGCCATGCCCTTAGTATTTCATAAATACTTGTACACGCACTATCAACCGGAAGGCATTTGCGCGATTTTCTGTTTTTTCACTCAAAAGAATTAATCAGAGGACTTAATACTTTTTAGAGCAAGTCGACTAAGCGGTTTGCAGTCGTAATAAATTTTTCGCAGGGTAACAATTTTGATTTTCAAGGTTTTGATCTTTAAAGTTAGAAAAACTCCAAATATGAACGCGGCGTACTGGCATACTAGCCAATCCTCCAGTACAAACGACTAGTCCCCTTCACATATGCTCAGAAATAGTCTTGTGAAGCAGATTATCTGTCATCTGTTGGGACAGCCGGAAGAAAAACAATAGTCATTTATCCCCTGATGAAATGATTTAAAAGGCTATATACAATTAAGATCAGGAAAATAAAACTTACTTAACGAGTGAGGTTAGGAGGGCAGGAGCCCTGCCAACACCAAACGGACGTTGATACGTTTCCGCAATGGATTGTCTTCTGAATAAAGAGGAGAAAACTAGGCAGATGTCTAACTCGACGCGTGCAAAAGAACAGGAGTTTTATTTTAAGCGGATAGACATTCACAATGAATCCAAACCGAACATCGCGTACGGGACGCAATCACAATAAAACGTAAATGATAGTCAACGTTGCCCTTTGTCCTAAACAGGGTCTTAAAATAGGGAGTGTTGTCCTTCGCAGGGTAGCTTATAGGTATTTGAAGTTTTTATTGTCCTAAACAGGGTCAGGGTTTCAAACCCCCAGCGGCACCCCTATACCTAAACATGGGTCAAGTACCCCCCCCCCCCCAGTGATTTTCAACAAGTTGTACAAGATGCGTGAAGAGGCAGTGATGTTACAAGGGGAAAAAGCGCTCGCGAGGAAACTTTTGCTCATTTCTTATCCAAATGGCAGTATGGTATTTTATCCAAGTTAGAAGACCGCAGAGAGCCCATACAGGCTGTTTATTTTTTAGTCTCACCTGTAAGCTAAATTCTTGCGAGCATTCATGTTTATTTTGATAGGAATCATTATCTCTAGATTACTGAATCGATCTGAGTGTCACGAACGAACGCGAAGGACACGCATATTTGAACACGAAATAAAGTTGAATGTTCTTCACCGGGGTTGGTTGAAAAGAAGGAGTAGGAGAAAGTTATTAGAGTCAGGATATCTCCGGATGAAAGAAAACAACAATATCAGGACCTTATTTCACATGTGAAAACGACTGAGGCTCTCTTTCCAGATTTCCGCTCATTTCACTTTCACCTTCTTCCAACCTTTATTTCTTGCTACATAAATGATAGTTCTTTTAAGGAAAGAAGCGCTGGTTGAGTCAAAACTGGTGGCCCTGCAGGAGCAGGCCATATGAGAATCAGGAACCAGGTTGGTAAATGCAGGAGGTAAAATGCAGCAAAATTTGGATCTTGTTACCAAGTGCTGTAAGTGAGATAAGGTAATAAGCTCGATTCGGACACCTAAAGTAGGCTTTTGATCCTTGGGAGACAAATCTAGAAGGACCTAAGACGGAGTGAAATTTCAATTCATCTTACTTTGAAACAAAAAAGAGAACCACGCAATGATGAATAAAACTTTTTGTGTTTTAATTTGCTTTTCGTGTTTTGTTTATTTGATTTAGCTTGCTAGAATAGTGAAGTATATCTGCGAACAATGTGTGCCTCCTTATCAGTAATTGTTGTAGTCAAGCTTAGTTTTTGTGTGGTCTGAATATTTTATTTCATAAATAATGACGGAACGCTTATTACCCTTAAATTTCAAGTTGACGACAAAAAAATGCTTTGGAAGAGTATATTCGAACTTTCCAGCGTACTACTTAAATTAATCTACAGCTAGATTTTACTTAACTATTCCCTTGAAGTCCCAAGGGTGTCAGTTCAGGATGATATTCCTCTTTGGTTATATGTCATGTTGTCTCATAAATTCTTAAAGCTTACCAGTTTAAGAAGACGTTTATGACAATCAGTATAAGGTTTTATATCGTGTAATTTAAGGTAATTCAGGAGCAAAGTCAAACTTATTCTACTTGGTTTACGTGCGTTTTCCCGCGCTTGATGCCGGTTCACATAGTTTCCCGCGCTTGGCACCGCTTGCATGTTTTCCTGTGCTTGGTAGCAGTTGCATGTTTTCCCGCGCTTGGCACCGCTTGCATGTTTTCCCGCGCTTGGCACCGGTTGCATGCTTTCCCGCGCCTTGTATCGGTTGCATACTGTCCCGCGCTTGGTACCGGTTTCATGTTTTCCCGCGCTTGGTACTGGTTGCATGTTTTCCCGCGCTTGTTGCCAGTTGCATGTTTTCCCGCTCTTGGTACCGGTTGCATGTTTTCCAGCGCTTGGTACCGGTTGCATGTTTTCCAGCACTTGGTACAGTTGCACGTTTTTGCGCGCTTAGTACCGGTTGCATGTTTTCCCGCTCTTGGAACCGGTTGCATGTTTTCCCGCGCTTGGTACCGGTTGCATGTTTTCCCGCGCTTGGTACCGGTTGCATGTTTTCCAGCGCTTGGTACCAGTTGTATGTTTTCCTGCGCTTGGTACCGGTTGCATGTTTTCCCGCTCTTGGAACCGGTTGCATGTTTTCCCGCGCTTGGTACCGGTTGCATGTTTTCCAGCACTTGGTACAGTTGCACGTTTTTGCGCGCTTAGTACCGGTTGCATGTTTTCCCGCTCTTGGAACCGGTTGCATGTTTTCCCGCGCTTGGTACCGGTTGCATGTTTTCCCGCGCTTGGTACCGGTTGCATGTTTTCCAGCGCTTGGTACCAGTTGTATGTTTTCCTGCGCTTAGTACCGGTTGCATGTTTTCCCGCTCTTGGTACCGGTTGCATGTTTTCCAGCGCTTGGTACCGGTTGCATGTTTTCCAGCACTTGGTACAGTTGCACGTTTTTGCGCGCTTAGTACCGGTTGCATGTTTTCCCGCTCTTGGAACCGGTTGCATGTTTTCCCGCGCTTGGTACCGGTTGCATGTTTTCCCGCGCTTGGTACCGGTTGCATGTTTTCCAGCGCTTGGTACCAGTTGTATGTTTTCCTGCGCTTGGTACCGGTTGCATGTTTTCCCGCTCTTGGAACCGGTTGCATGTTTTCCCGCGCTTGGTACCGGTTGCATGTTTTCCCGCGCTTGGCACCGGTTGCATGTTTTCCCGCGCTTGGTACCGGTTGCATGTTTTCCAGCGCTTGGTACCGGTTGCATGTTTTCCAGCGCTTGGTACCGGTTGCATGTTTTCCAGCGCTTGGTACCGGTTGTATGTTTTCCCGCGCTTGGTACCAGTTGCATGTTTTCCCGCGCTTGGAACCGGTTGCATGTTTTCCCGCGCTTTGTACTGGTTGCATGTTTTCCCGCGCTTGGAACCGGTTGCATGTTTTTGCGCGCTTAGTACCGGTTGCATGTTTTCCCGCTCTTGGAACCGGTTGCATGTTTTCCAGCGCTTGGTACCGGTTGCATGTTTTCCAGCACTTGGTACAGTTGCACGTTTTTGCGCGCTTAGTACCGGTTGCATGTTTTCCCGCTCTTGGAACCGGTTGCATGTTTTCCCGCTCTTGGAACCGGTTGCATGTTTTCCCGCTCTTGGAACCGGGTGCATGTTTTCCCGCGCTTGGCACCGGGTGCATGTTTTTTCTCGCACTTGGTACAGTTGCACGTTTTTGCGCGCTTAGTACCGGTTGCATGTTTTCCCGCTCTTGGAACCGGTTGCATGTTTTCCGCGCTTGGTACCGGTTGCATGTTTTCCCGCGCTTGGTACCGGTTGCATGTTTTCCCGCGCTTGGCACCGGTTGCATGTTTTCCGCACTTGGTACAGTTGCACGTTGTTGCGCGCTTAGTACCGGTTGCATGCCGTTTCCAGCGCTTGGCACCAGTTGTATGTTTTCCCGCGTTTGGTACCGGTTGCATGTTTTCCCGCGCTTTGTACTGGTTGCATGTTTTCCCGCGCTTGGAACCGGTTGCATGTTTTCCCGCGCTTGGAACCAGTTGCATGTTTTCCCGCGCTTTGTACTGGTTGCATGTTTTCCCGCGCTTGGAACCGGTTGCATGTTTTCCCGCGCTTGGTATCGGGTGCATGTTTACCCTCACTTGGTACCGATTGCATGTTTTCCCAAGTATTTTACAATGTTTTGCGCTGGTTTTATATAACTAACCGCTCTATTACAGAATCTCGTAAAAGTGTTGGGCTCGTTCTCTCGAATTCAAAAAATAAATAATTTATTATAAGAATACTCTTTGGAAATCAATAAATACAATCTTTTCAATCTTTCATAAATAATAAATAAATAAATAATTTAGTGACCTTTGGCCATTGGAGATAATTTTAAAACAGGTATATAAATTATGTCAACTATTACAAGAAATCCTGAATAAATATAACTACAACTATGAATAACGGTTTTTTACAAACGAACATATTTCCTTAGTAAAGGTTACAACTAGTTTAAACAATTAAAAACATATTCTTTATCTTTTATCTCTTTGAAAAAACATCTTGTAGTTTTTCTTTCGATCAAAGAAACTTATTTTTTCGAATATCGAAAACGTTGTACAATTAAATATACTAAAATAAATTATTTTCTTGTAATTTCAATAAGATACCTAAGCGGTAATCTATATTATACCTAAATGTCTTTGGTTCTTTGTTATTCGTCTCCTGACGCTGTATGTTCCATAAAACTCAGAGTGTGGCAAAAATATCATCGTTCCACATGAAACCGTTGGAACAATACAACATCACTCTGATCATAGCAATCTGATATTGAAAATATAAAGTCTAGCGAATATAATGTCTTTTTTGTAAACAATAAATATATGTTCTTGAATAAATAATTTAAATAATTTCTTGAATTCCATATTAAAAAAAACCTAGAGACCACTAGCATCAGTTATATTCTACGAACTGAACTGATCGCTGCCACGGAAATGTTTTTCTCGCCGATTTCGTTCTTCCATCTTTAGTTATTGCCAGATACCATAACTTGTTAAGCTTTGAACGAAATCTTGTGTATCCCTTGGGCGAAAGATCTTGAAAGAACACACAGCCCTGATCTGCCTTGGCTTGTTGGGACAGCTGCGGATCAATACAAGAGTTATTTATGTCAGTACTTCAGCCGCGTGTTCAGTCTTATCTCGCTTATGCGCGTTGCCTGTTTGGGGGATATGACATGGAGTATTGGCCATGGGAAAGAAGAGTATCACATCAGTGTCTGTAACTCGTGGCGTGACAGAAACTAAATTGTCAGTTTGACCAGAAAATTTTACAACCTCCGCGCGTTTTCGCTAACTGAAAAATTGCTTTTCTATTTTAAAAAATGCTGTAAATTTGGCGCAAAGATTGACGTTTCAGGGGTGTCTCGGTACCCCTTCTTATCGAGGCTGTCTAAGTATTCGGCTAGACAATATGATCAGTCTGTCTCGATATCTCAGAACACGAATCATTTAAGTACCCGGGCAGACGATATGGCATTAAGTGATTTTGTCTCACAATGACTAATCGTTGTGCCGGTTTTACAGATAAGTTAACTGACACTTCTCACCCATCAGCCTTAGAGTACGGCGATGTATCACCATTTGTTTTTATCTTCCCCCTCATCACGTATGAATAAGTTTTTTTCTCATTTCCTCTTGCCCTTCCCGTCACCTTTCTATCCCAGCCCAATTTCTTAACTCAAATGTCATATGTTTTTAATGTTTCAGAATGAGCTATCCCGCAATGCTATATTTGTTCTGGGTTTTATTCTCTGTGACACCTGTTTGCATAGCGCATGTTAAGGAATGTCTGTGTGTAAATCTGTGTTTTATTAATACATTTCTCTGTTCTATGTTGGCTCGTTATATCTTTTATTCCTCTTCATGGGAGGTTACTACATGGCCTGCCTGTCTGTCGTCTGCGGTTAAGACGTTTTTCCTCCGTACTTCATTGAGAAGTCAACGCATACTTCAATGTTTAAAACAGACAGTCTTCCTAACGAAAACACGAACTCGCGAAATGTTCTCCCTTGCGTACATCCGTGACAAATAACGTAGTTTGTGAATCTCATCCGGATCAAAAACATTTTCCTCGACGATTCTCGCTGTCGTAAAACCGTATAGGGCAACTTTCAGATGCGCACCCATTTCCGTGAGAAATCCCCGCCCTTGGGGTCAAAAGTGCTTCATATGCCTCGTCATTCTGTGGAAAAGTTTTGCACTGTTTCTCATTGTTTTTTTTTTCTCACGAAGCTTTTCTAAACTGAGCCAAACCACCATATAAACCGATGCCAAATTTTCTACATACCCCCAGGGCATGTATGGTTTCGCCTCAGGGGGTACGTTAAAGTTTGCAATACTTTACAACCCCGATCAGTATAACAAACCATACCCAATACACTGATACAAGAAACCGTTTCTAGTGGAAACGGTCGACTCCAAAATATTAAAAGACATTGCCCAACTGGACTTTTTTTCATGCATTTGCCATTACAAACATCACACCCAGAGAACAGATGTTAAAGTTGTCATGATTTTATCCGAAAGTGATAAATAAACGTTTAAAACTTACTTGCGCTACGACTGTTCCATGCTTGTCGAAACATAAACATACACTTCCATCGTATGACTTCAATATAATTTGACCCCCAGATCCCAATGATTCCAGCTTGATCTTAACTGCAAAACAAAAGATAATATCATTACAACCAAGCATAGCGAATGTGATAAACCTACGAGTGGCTGTGATACTGTCACGCTGCTGTGAAAATTGCGCTATCTGTGACACGATACATACTGTACTTAGCGCGCGCACGCGAAACGAAAACGTGATCGAGCGTTTTACGAAAGAAAAGTGTTTTTTTGTGAAACTTAAATGTTTTCCACCTTGTGTAGTGCTAATACAGTTTCTTAAAAGATAGCCGGTGTAAACTACATCGGTGATTTAAGGGCGATACAAGTATTAAATAGATTCAAAATTCAATTCATCGAAGACAGCTTCGATATCGCACCAAAATCGCCGGTAGTTTATACATGGGACGTGATTTGTGGTCGCATTTCATAAACTCTCGCGTGAAGTCGGTACAAAATAAGTCCGTGTTCACCCATTCACCGGCCATTAAAAAAAATTAAGACCTCTTTGTTAACATTATGATCGTTAATTAAAAACAAAAAGGTCGGCGGAAAGACAAGTCCGGTTCACAACACTCACCATTTAACTCGTGTTTGTCACCGCTGCCGTCAACTTTGCCGTTGTGAATTCGTACAAACTTCGCACTGTTTCTCGAGTACAATCTTTTGTACTTGTGGATTCCGACAACATTTTTATTGTCCATTACATCTTTCGGGTTTATACCACTGTTCTCTAGCGCTTGTATGTCCTGAAAAATGAAAGTAAACAACATTTAATTACATTGCGGACCTACCAAGGCGATCGAACGTTCGGCAGGCTTTGCGCTGTGGTTTCGGTGGCCCTATGCAGGATATATCAGTTTGCTTGCTAGTCTTTTAGTGGTCTTGCCGCCTTTGCTGTGAAACGAAGACCGCGCAGGGTAAACATTCCGTGGACTGCGCGCGCGGCGGTAAGTAAACTTGCGTGGGAGTTTCAAGTTGTTTTTCCGCCAACGAGCTCGAGATCGACTGTCGCGTTTGACAGCCATGACAAAGTTCCCGCGAATTGCCAAGAAAAACAACAGTCTCAAATATCAGGACAGCTGGAAGATACATACAGGAACCATTGTATCTAAGATGATTATTGACCTCTGACATAAGGATTTTATTATCTTCCAGCCGCGATTTAACTGGTAACTGAAATTCCTCGCAGGTAAATTGTTGTCCTTGCTCTATCGCCACCAGACTGATATTTTTGTGCACTGGCTTCCTAGTGTTGAGAGGCAATAACAATGCCTCTCCTGATACGAATCTTCTTAATATTGGTCGAATGACGTAAATTCTTTGAGGGAAGTCGACATGCATGGCCTTTTTAATAAAATCTGAAATATTTAGCACTGAATTAAAAATTCCACAAAAGTTCACCAACTTTTAAAAAAACGTTCTAACAACGTGCCATACACAACGATTTGCAAAAATTAGCTCAAATAGATAAGACTTTTTTTGAAGTACGGCATTTTGCGCAAATGATGTTTTAATTGTTAACTTAGGCTCAAGAGCCTTTTCAATATACAAGCGAACGCGAGCGATTTAGAAAAGCAAAATACAAAAATTGTAAAAGTCCTTACCGCATTATGTGGAGTCGATTTTCTTGTGGGCATTGCAAGACATCTGCGAATTAAAACAAAGAACGCGCTTTAAATGTTGGAAATTAAAGTGGCTCACCAACTCAAAGTCAAAGGAGAACTCCGTTTGTGAAATAAATGATAAAAAGCTTACTCACGATGACAGGCATATAACATAAATAATCCAAGTGTAGAGTTGTTCCCACGCCATCTTTATGTTGAGTTTGTATGAGGTGTCAGTGCTACCTGCGTTTGATAGTCCTTTGTAAATTGTGGAATTCAGGTGCTGTTGACCTTACTGATGCGTGTAATGATTATGTCGTCTCATTCAGTTATCCAGCTTTTATATCCCTGTTTACCGCCCGGCCGGACACGCGAGCCTGCTGACAGATGTCGTCGTCAAGTGGTCGGCATGCCGAACATTCCACGAACTCGGTCTCTCCGAACGACGTTTCCTTGATACAAATAGCGAACAATAGGGCCAACCGAACAGCCGACCCCGCCCCGAAGTTGTCGCAGAATCACGTAATAGCACGCACAATGCTGTCACCGGAATTGGAGCTTTCAAATGAGTTTTTCTCAACGTGTATGCGGAAAGCGAGGGTCGTGTAGGAGTACTGTGGCTTATCTTGCGAACCACACCAATCAGTTTACAAGGGTCTGCAATTCACGTGGTCATAATGTTAACGCAAAACCTTTAATGGCTGTTATATTATTTTCAGTTCGCAGCACTTGAAAAATGTTCCGGTTAGTAAAGCATACAGTTCTGACGCAAAAGGAACAAATTCATGATAGGCTATTCAATGGATATTTTCTTTGTCGCAGGAAGCATCGCCGTCGCCGTTTAAACAATTATTTACAAAGATACTTGTGCGCTGACTGACCGGTTGTGCTAAAAAGGCTGGATTCAGCTTGAGACAAAAATACCCTTCCAAATTTAAGGCTTCCCTTTAGGGATTTACAAAATTCGGGTTTGGTTTCTTTCCTTGTCGGAAGCGAGACGCTATTTCATTTTCCCAAGCAAATAAACCCTAAAAATGTCTTACTCCTAAGCAACGCTAGAATCCAGTCAGATCACTCGAGTGTCAAATATTATGCAAAACTTTAGCCTACACAAACAATCTGTTCTCGCAAATTCTGGAATTGTCGTACAAACAAAGGCAAGGATTAAAAGTTCAGCAAAGAAAACGTATTGAGCCCCCTCAAGAGAGGCGGCGTAAAAACATTTCTGTACCGTAACGTAATTTTAGATTAATGTTGTCTTTAAAAGAACATTTGTACACGTGGGAGGGGTTTTCCCCGAGTCATTTATTTAGAGGTGTGTAGGTCTGATATTGTCACTTAGAGCCGAATGAAGTGAAAATAGCGCAAAACGGTGAACAATTTTTAATCAAAAAAGGATGTGCCAAATTCCTTTGACTATCTTATTCCCCTAATTATTGAAACCAGTTTGAAGAAAATTATGATTTTTTTGGTTGTGGAAGGAAAACTAATGGCGTTGGTCAGACGAATCCGGTTGGCACTTTAGATGTATCTATAACATTTCTGATTGAGGGTATTTTTCTGACGAAGGTTGCATAATTTTCGCTTATGTCATTAAAAAATGAATAGTTCATTAAAGCTCGTAGAATTTTCTGGGGTTGCATTAAACTAGTGTGTGGGTTTTTATAAAAAAGAAAAGAATTTTTTAAGTGTGTGGAATCCAGTATTTTGAATCAGTTATGCAGTTTTCTTGTTGCCTAGTCTAACCACACAATGGCATAAACGAAAGGGAAATTAGGATAAGAATTTCTATTATATAAATAAGTACATTACATCATGTGACAAACACTTTGTCGCTATATTTCAGACGTGGCGGCCTCTGTGGTTCCTATATCTCGCTGAATTGCCAAATTGATGATGGCTTTTTCAGCTTTTTAAAATTTCTCGGGCCGGAATTATTTTAAGTGCCTATTTACAGCGGTTCAAATTTAGATCGATTTTTCGATAAAGAGCTTGTGAATACTTTGTTTGGTGACCGCTCGTGCAATGCGTTGATATTTCATGACCAAGAAAGAAAATGTATGACTGTTATGACGTCAATAAGTCACATAAGCCGGTGGTTGATGAGTTTGTATATTTGTAAGTATATGTTTTGATAAAATTGAAATTTTACCCGCAAATCACATCCTTATTAATTATACAGCAATAGTTAGCTTGAAGCAAGTAGTTGCTGAGTTGCTAGATCGTAAAAGATAAGAGAGGTATTAATGCCCTCGTTGCGTTTGACCCTTTTTCTTTTACAACCATATCAGTTAAACTTCCGGAAATTTACCATGCAACCAGTCATGAAAAAACTATATTTAGTCCATACTTAATTTATATTTGTTACGGAGTTTGTGAAGTTCCGGAGGCAAAAATCGCTCAAAAATGGTCAATGCTCGAAACGATTTACGTATTTAAAAAAAACATAGTACATCAGAGGCACCTTGAAAATTTATTTCCTTTAAATTCCTTCAGGTCTTGTTTTTCCCACAGGAAAGGAAAACAAACAACTTTACCTTGAGATCAAAACAAACATCGCAGCCTACAAACGCAATTTCAATCTTCGCCAAATTGGAGCCGAGTCAGGTTTCTGTTTTCAATGGAGACTATAAGGCTGAAAAAACAAGGCCCTTGCGTTAACACCTATTGTTCAAGTCATTTGTAAAGGGGCAACGACCGGATAGCCGCACTCCAAACGATTTATATACAAATCGGAGGTTCGTAAAGAGGAAATATTCAACATAATTGTGGTTTGTTTAAGTTCAGAGGCTGCAGATAGTCTTCAGTGTTAATACAATGCCGGCAAAGAATCAAACAAGCTAAACTCAAATCCAATTTGGCCTCGTTTACTGAAAACGCACGTGCTAAGCTAAGAACACACTTCTATATACTGTATGCATAATATTTCGACTATGCGTTACGGTTTCTTTAAGAAGAGAGCTTTCGATCGATAGAAAATAGAGAGCTTGTGTTAATTGAGGGATATCTATTAACACGAAGCGACCACTGCAAGTCTACTGCATATTGTCACGTAGTTTTTGCAACCAAGTTGGAAAACTTTAGTAAAGAAACGGGAAATCTTAGTATAGTGTAAAGTATATTGATGGCATATATCCTTAAACCACTAATCTCGTTTTTTTATTGAGAATTTACAAATTCGTCCACTCTTGGTGTGCTTTTTTTTTTAATGTTTAGTTATCCGATTAAGTTCTTAGCACGTTTTGACTAGCAAATGACAAAAACACTAAAAACTGAAAAAGTGATAAAAAAGTAAAAGAAAGATGTAAGCTGAACCTGATAATTAACAAATGAAGAAATTGACTCACTATTCGTCGTAGAACCGACTTGCCAACTTTCTAAGAAGTCTTACACGATTATTTGAAGTAATTCCTTTTACTCTTAAAAAAAAAAACAGCATTACCAAAATCTCATACAAGAATCGCAACTAGTTGTGTAATGAATAAAATTTGACCTCAGTTTATTGAGTTTAAATCGTGTTATAATTCAAGTCATTTTATGCTTTCAAGACCAATATCAGAATGTGTTTTTAGATCTGAACTAATATTACGCTAATCCCTACACGACCTTTAAGTGCATGGAAGGTATTTCTCTAGGTCCGTTCTCTCAACCGTCACCGACCAGTTTTGTAACCGTTTGTTCGAACAGTTCTTTCGAAATACAGCCCTTAAAGAACAATAAAGCGCATAACTCAGATCTAACGAAGCTTTAAGCCAGGCAAAATAAGAGAGATGTTTGCTTACTTAGAGTTACTTTTAGAGTAAATTAAAATAAGGGATTGCAAGTTCAATACAAGGAGCCTGTATGGTGCGTTGCTCTCAGAAATGAGCAAGGGCATGCTTATAGAACTCGAGACTCTGCACGAACAATTAGCATAATCGACATACTCGGCAACCAACAGCCATTCAAACTCAAGACACGCTTATGATTTCGCTTATCGTCAAGTTGAAACTTGTATTTTTTTATATATTTCTCGTTAGTAAAGAAATCAACTAATTTCAACAAAATCAGCTGACAAAACTAGGTTAAGTTGATGTGATACAAGAATTATTCACCAAGGGAGGTGTGCTATACGTAAAATTCCCAAACTTATTAGCTATATAGACCTCTTTCATAAATGGGGTCTAATTGTTATTCTTAGTGATGTAATAAGCCCGTAGCCCGCAAAGATAAAAATAAAAGAATTTTTAGTCAAAAACGAGGCGGAAGGCTATTTGCAGTGCACAAAAGAATAATTATTATGCTCGCCATTTATGAAAGAGGTCTATTAGTCTGACATTATCAACTTATAAATTTAAGGTGGCTCTGCAACCGCTCCGGAGAAATTTTTTAAAATTTGCAAAATGATGTACCTTAACATGCTGATCATTATTTAATAATAAGAAATTGAGGTCACTGGACTCGTTTTTGAGTTATTAACGCTTGAAGCTAAATAAAGGGTGTTTAACAGGTTATACCGTTGCTATGGTTACCAGTGAGGTCAAGAAAATAACCACAATTTGTATTTCAATGACTGGGCATTTTGTTTGATACCATGTATGTAGTGGTAGCTTTATATAAATATTTGTAGCACTAACCCATCGAAGTTAGGAGACTCAAAGTATGAGAGCGGAAAGTGCTGGATTCAACTGTTTTGGGCCTCCTTAATAAAAGTGAGAAAGATTGTGACGGATAGTGCGCCGACGACAATTTTGAGAAAGTTATGCGTCATTTTCAGTGGCTGTGCGTCACACGAGAATTTTGTCCTCTCACTGAATGGATATTGCAAAGGAAAATTTAAAAGCTGGCCGCCCGTGGACATTCAAAGAGTTAAAGCACCTTTTCAACGAACGCCCACATTCTTTTTTAAGATCGTTCCCGCCTTTTTCCTTCTTAACATGTGTACATGTGTTGTTTTAAACTTAATACGTGCTTGTTAACTCGCTGAGCCAATTCATTACACAACATAAACATAATCTTCTTTCAACTTTTTACACGGTAATGAGACTACAAGCCGACCAATTTATAATAATTGGATGAAAATCGAAATAAAAAAAAAACTGACCTGCTAAAATTAGAGAGGTCGTGGTCCTAGGAAATGTTTTCAATTCAATTATTTAGAAATTGTGTGTAGGTGTGTTTGGTTATATCACGCATGAAGCTGTGAAACTTAGTTAGCACTTGAAAGAATAAATTTGCACAGTTGGAAAACAAAAAAAGTATGCACGTTTTGGAGTGATAATGCGATTTAAATTTGACATGGAAGAATTTAAACTTACTCAGTCTTGCCAACCTTCGCGTGATTCCACTTAATTTCCGTTCAAAAAAATACCCGCTTAATAGGGGGCCACGGGTATCAACTGACTACAGCGCTATAAAAAGAAAAAGTGACGATAATTTTTAAATTAATTTCTCGTGATTTATACGGAAAAAGAACAGTGATACGTCAGAGGTTTCTTGTATGACGTATATATGACTGAATTTTGTTTACGATCGTACGTAACTAGGCTTTGTAATAAATTGGCATTGGACCAGTTATAAAGTTCAGAAAAGCTGGTCAACACTTGTCGAATTCTCTCTCTCCAGTTGATTATCCACTTAGCAGTATTATATCTTACTGTTATTAAGCCTATTCAGAGTGGTTTTATCAGTGATGACGGGCGAAGGCTCGTTAAGCCAGGATATATGTCAAAGTACGTAATTGTGGTTGGCAAAGTATACGAGGAAAAAAACGCGCTGAAACACAAGACTTGCGGTTTGAATTAGCGGACATTGTGTAAACTTGCGGTGCATTCCAAACTGTCTAAGCAACAAGACTTTCCAGTGGGTTAAATTGTTAGAAAATCATAGATATTTCTTGGAGATACAATGCTTAAAGGAAGTTCTGAGATCGTGAGAGTTAAATTGATTGGCAGTGCAGAGTTGACGCAAAAAACTCGGGCAAACTTTGTCATGTCCTTGTGTTTCTTGTGTATTGTACTCGCGCCGAATTTAGGTATAATCGAGATAGCACCGAAAACCTTTTTTTTATTGGATTTCAAGTTTCAAGTGCATGATGTTTTCATTTCAGACCTCAGTAAAACAGTTGAACTTGAAGAGGAAAAACAAACTGTTTCTAGCCCTTCTTATAGATTGGAAGGAAGGCTTATTAACTTAGTAAAAATATTCAGTTTTTGCATCAGTGTCTCCTTTATTACGTAATTTGTTTTTGTTAATTTACGCACATCCCAAATCCTTCAAGGTTTTAATCTCATTCAGTGTCAATAAAAATATTGTAGTTTTGCTATGTTTATAACCAAAAAAGACCTGATAAAATTTATAAAATTTGAATCTGTCAGCTATCAAAAAAGTACATACACGTTAAAGAGGGTCCGAATGGGGGGGTCCACATGTCAGTAGTCAGTTAAAAGTCTATTACTTAGTCGGTTGTAGTTATATTTTTCACCCTTTGTCGCTAGTCGGGTGTGAATTGGAGGGTCCTCATGTCGGTAGTCAGTTAAAATTAAATTATTTTGTCGTTTGTCAGTTGTATTTTTCGCTCTTTGTCGGTAGTCGGTTAACCCCATTCAGACCCTCGTTAAACTGTAGCCCGTAATTCGGGCGCGTGTGCGCTTTGAGGTTTTTAATCTCATTTAGTGTTGATTAAAATAACGTAAATTTGCTATGTTTATAATAAAAAAAATAAGACCTTAAAAATTTCTAAAATGTAAATCTGTCAGCTATCAAAAAAGGGACTTTAAAACTGTAGCCCGTAATTCGGGCGCAAGTGTGCTTTGAGATTTTAATCTCATTCAGTGTTGATTAAAATAACGTAAATTTGCTATGTTTATAATAAAAAAATAAGACCTATACAGTGTCAATAAAAATATCCGGTGGACTTGCTATGTTTATAACTGAAAAAATTGACCTGATAAAATTTTAAAAAATTTGACATGAATCTGCTAGCTATCAAGCGTATATACCAGAAACTGTAGCCCGTAATTCGGGCGCGAGTGTGATTTGAGGGTTTTTTAATCTCATTCAGTGTCACTAAAAATATCCTGGATTTGCTATGTTTATTACCAAAAAATAAGACCATATAAAATTAATAAAGGGGAATCTGTCAGCTATGAAGTGTTTATATGTAGAACTGTAACCCGTACAAATTCGGGCGCGAGTGTGCAAAACGCAAGGCGAGGATCGAGCGTGACTGCGCGATCGAGGAGAGTGGAAACTACTTTCTTAACGTAAAATCTTGATTGGTCAGAATTTCAGTAGGTGTGAATAACTGACTTTGTAGAAAAAGATTGTGATAAGTTGTTAGCCCTAATGCATGCGATCTAAATGAACTCCCAGCAATACTATCTAAATTTATTTCTCGTACTAGGTTCGCGCCATAACAACACTACAAAGCTAGACCATAAGAGTTTTCGCTACACTAGGAAGCAATACATTATATATGTGTTGGCCAAAGAAGACGAAAGAGCCATTACATCATAAAACTTATCAAAGACGCATCATAACTGAATGATGCTTAAAAGTGACAGTGGATATGTTTTCATATCCGTATGGATCGTTCAAATGCCTGATCAGACAAGAAAGAAAGGTAAACGAAAATCAAAGTTTAACTACGAAAATCTGCTGACTGGCATGTGCAGTACATCAACTCTCGCGCGCTGTCCATCGAATTTCCACGATGTAAAGCCAACAAAAACTCTATTACAAGCGTGTGCAAGATTATCGCATAATTTTTCAAATTTTAATCTTTTATTAGAATACGTGTTTAAATTAACGCGTGGTTTGTTTCCAAATTAACGTGTAGTCTATCCAAATTTAACGTGCAATTTGTGGGGGTAATTTGTGTCTAAATTAAGGGGTAACTTGTGGCTAAATTAACAAGTAATTTGTGTCTAAATTTAGAGTAATTTGTGTCTTAATTAACGCGAAATTTGTGTCCAGTTATTTTGGTCATTTTTAGGCGCGGTTTAGATGCTTGTCCATCACGGAAAGTCCATATCCATTTGCAAAAGTCCGAGGAATTTGCTCATTTTGAAAGTGCAAAGAATTCTGGAATATTTTAAAAAAGGAACCGAATGTTAAATCCGTGAGCTGCATGTTATACAGGCTAGGTCTGCGGTACCATGGGAAAGTAACAAACTCATCGAGAAGGGATCCGGAAACGATAGGCATAGAAAGCAGGCCAAGTAACTAAACTTTGGATTTCTTGTACGAACTATTTGCCTGTCGATCTATTTGAGGCAACAGTTCTATTTTGCCACTCAATGCTATCTTTACTTTTCAAAAATAATCCAGTCCCCAGCTTTTCTTTGATTTTCTGTCGCCAGCGCTTACCAAATAAGGGGAAAATACTAATTGAAAATAACGCCCGTTTTCAGTACTTATATATCTTTTTTTATACCTGATGCAAGAGGATATTTTATCGCCCGTGACATAACAACACGCGCGCTCGATTTTCCCTGTGATACGCCGAAAATCAAATATTTAAAAAGAAGTGCTTATTAAGTGCATTCTTATGTTAACCACAGATATTATACAAGAAGATCGATTTATATTTGACCACATAACATAGTCCTTTTATCGTTCGAATCAGTAACAGAGGAGTTGAATTCGTGTTCACAGGAAATACTGACCAAAAATAGGAAATTCTCGTACGATCTTCGATTTATATCGGAAAGATAGATATAACGAGAAAGTAACAAAGTATATTCAGAAGAATAAAAGCTCATCTGACCAGATTTCTAAAAAAGCGATGGAATAACTTGCCACGTGATTGCGGTGGGGGGGGGGATTGCGGTACTTGCTGAAACTGGCCCGAAACAAAATATTGCCCCGTGGCGCTAGCATTCAAGACATCTCTGTATATCTCTTTCTTCCACCAGACAAATTCAATATTATTTGTTGTACCTAGTGAAAGAAATATCTTAATTGTTCTCTCACGTTCGGCCTAATTAATATGTCGGTAACATTGTGTTGACCTGTCTTTGTCAAGCGTGTTTTGACGTGCTTACACTCTTTCAATGCGCCGGTTTTTTCCGCCGGAGTCGTGTAAGATGTTCGTTTGTGGTTCGCCGAAATTTCGGTGTCTTGCAAAGTGAGAAGTCTGCAAAATTCCGTTATTAATTCCTGCGGTAGCTAAAATAGTAAGTGATATATAATCAGCCGGCTTTTTGTGAATTTCAGAAAGAGATTTTTATTTTCTGTTTAAGTACCGCTCTTCAGTATTTGGTAGATCAATAACAAAAGAAAGCAAGATTTTTAACACATGGCTCGTCGGCATTTTAGATTTCATATAAAGCTCACGAAGTTAACCACGTGTTAAGCCACCTTTGTTGTCTACGCGCTTATACACAAGAAATGCGTTAATCAGAGAACAAAAATGCGGTAAAAAGTGAACAAAAAAAGGGGAAAAAGATTAACATGTAACAACTTTCTTCAACTTTTCTTCCATGTCACTCAGTTCCAATTCTAAAGTATTAATTCCCTAAACTGTTACACCTGAAAATGTTCAATTCTTGCGGTAACGTCGTCGTTTCGTTTACGTGATCAGGAAACTTTGGCCAGCCCTTAGTTTAATTCAGCGCTGTTTAAAATCAAATGGGACTCGAACTATAAGAAACAAAACCCTAAGAGATTAGAGACATTATTGTATGTTGTGAGCCTGGGTTTTCCTTAGGTTCAGCTATTCCAAAGTTAGTTTAACAAACCTGCGGTGAGGTGAAGGCATCATATACGCTTTGCAATGAAGAAAATAACTTTGAATACTCAGTATTCAGGGCCGTAACAAGCAAGAGGCAAGACGAGGCACTACCCTCGTCTAGATTTAAACCCAAAATTTAAAAAAAAATTTTTTTATTTGGGAAAAAAATTTTTTTTTTTTTTTTTTACCCCCCCCCCAACCTATTTTTTTTTTTAATACCCCCCCCTTTTGGTATAAGCCAAAGTTAAATTCTTTTCAAGGCAGTATTGTTTTGAAACTAGACAAGAACGAGACTTATTAATTAACGGAAAAGTTGTTGAATTGAAAGTTACAAAGACTTTGAAGTGGAAAAAATGAGGCGCATAAAACGAACCTGTTTCTCAATTACTTATCAGACAAACTCTTATATTCTTATTTAGACAGCATTGTTATAACACTTGGAAACTTGAATAATAAAAATAGTCTGAGTTACAATTAATGTCGCGTTAACAAAAGTCTGTTGTATACTTTAAAACAGAAAGGTAGCAATTTTCTTCAATTTTAGATAATTGTTATATTCTTATCTAGACACTATTGTCAAAACACACGACATGAACAATAAAATGGCCGTTTAAGTTACAATAAACATCACACTAGCAAAAATTAACTGTATATTACAAAATAGTAAATTAGCAGAATTTTCAGACAGCCGCTTTAATTTTTATTTGGACAGTATTGTTAAAACACGCGCCATCAACAAAATTGGCGTTTAAGACGAAACAAAAGTCGGAGTAGCTTAAGTCACTGAAGATATATAAGCGCTGTAACATCAGTCACATCTCATTTACGCCTAAAGACGACCGGGTTCTAAAAATGTCTCGATTAGTTTTTGTTTTCATGTGTCTTTCATCAAATGTTCTTGGAGGGACAGAAGAACGGCGGATCAGTCTTAAGCAAGGTTTGTCTGTCTTAGTCTTCTTTCTCGTCGTTTTTCAAATAGGGAATAGCTACAGTTTTTGTGAATTACTTTTCGTCATTTTTACTGTCGTTTCAATTTCGGCTTTGCGTGTGTGCTATTTACCCGAGGTCCTTTTTTTACCAGCACGCGGGTAAAATCAAACAAGTACCGTTCGTGTTTTTGAGGCCGCAAACATGTCTTAATTTAGATGATCGCGTAGGTAGATTTGATCCCAGGTATTAAACCAAAATAGTAGCGACGTTGACTGAAAAGACCTCCCAAACTCTACAAAAACAAGAGAATTTTTGATTATCCCGGTGTTAGTGGAAAAACCCGACAGCGACGTGTGGATAAGCTTACGTTTGATCTCACATACAGTAGACCTCATCTTATACGCCGATAACCTAGCCAATTCGACCACCTACTTATAACAGACACCTTTTCGGCCTGAAAGATGCTCAGTCTGAACCTCTTTATACAGCCGACTTTAATACGATCAGATTTCGATGGCTAACTCGTTGGTGGTCATTAAACGGGATTTAACTTTAATGTCAAGTGGTGGGCACGTTTGTTGTCTGTTGTGTTTAAACATGTTCTCATGGAAAAATCGCGACTACAACTGTATGTATTATCATTAACCTAATCGCCGGAAGCGGCTTAAGTCTGTCTTTGTTTTTATAATACAGTTTACTTCTAAATCCACTTAAACGCGGCTGTTTAAACTGCCTTAGTGTCGGTAGTTGAATTCGAAAAACGCTTACTTGTTTTATTTATTGACTTAACTCCAACACTAGCAATTTGTTTAAAGCTTGTGCAAGGATTCATTGAATTTTTCGTGTTCTATTGATGAAAAAAACGTTTTGAGTTGCTTTGGTTGGAAAACTTTCCAATCGTTTTTTTGTTGAAGAGGTAGATAAGTATTCAGTAAAATTATAAATGATCAATTATTACAATCCCTTTAAACAAATTAACCGAAAACGATTGCGGATAAAAAGGTAGAACCCAGTAGAACACGCAATACCTCGGAGGAGAAAACTCAACTCCTTCTTATAGTCGGGGTATCGTGTTTGCCTAGTTTCTAGGCTCAATGAATCGCGCCGTCACGGATCTCTGGTGACGTGCGCGGTAAAGCGGGAGGAGGGGAGGGGAGAGGAGGGACTAGAATGTACCACACATAGGTCAAGTGATTGCAACTGATCTAGCCTGTGTAGCAGGCGTCTGTGTAGTTAATTTAGTGCGTTTAAAAGAGAGCGCGATCGCGAGAAGGTCAAGCGTTTCCCATATGCGCGCTCAAAAGTGCGGCGTCTGCTACGCAGGCTACAACTGATCATATAAATGAGTAATAATATATGATGAAATAGAATAATAAAAAAGTGGCTAAAATAACTATTCTTCTCCATTCAGATGGCCGATTGACTTCACTTCCCGACAGTGCTATTGGCCTTTGGCTTCAGCAACAAAACATGGTTAAGAGAGTATGCCACAGGGAGACCACGAGCAGAGTGCACACAGGTGACTACTGTTTTTCTTACCACTCCAGCAAAAAAAATTGCTTGATGCATGTATTGTGTTCTAGATAAGGGCCGAAATTCTGGGCGGGGCAAATCAACAGTTACGGAACTGAATTGTCAGAAAAAACTCTGTTTGTTGACCTTGGTTGATGAATACGTGAAATACAGTTGAAGGAATAGAGGTGAAGGAAGATACTAGATGCTAACCTCAACGGAACATTGTACTTAACATCAAGTGTTTTGATTCATGAAAGTCAGTTAAATGATGCTTAATATCGCTAGAGTTGTTTGTCTTCGCTTACACTGAGTGGTAAACATACAACTATTTCCCTTATTACTGAAACAGATAAGAGGCGCCACTGTCGAACATCAATATCGGATGCTCAACGAAAAACATTTTTGATGATAGATTTCAAGTGGTTGGACTGAATAGGACTGAACGTTGTTCACTTATCAATAGCAAATGCCAGCGACTTAAAAGTTCATCAAATAACAAGTATCCATGAAAAGTTTACGAAATCTACGCGGAGAATAATAAATAACACATGCAGATGCATTTAATTTAATTTTTAAAACAATTCAAGTGCCCAACACTTGACGGTAGCTGTTCAGACTAGGTTCTAGTTGTTTTTCTTTGATCGTGGTTGATATTGGAGTTAACACTTAAGCAGTTCTGTTAGTTAACTTAATTATTTATTCACGAATAGTTTATAGACGTTTGAAAGAGAGAGGTTGACAATTGTAATGAGGGGAACGGATGTTTTCAAGTTTTGCCTCTCGCTGTAAGTGAAGTTTATCTCTAGCAATATAAATGTATCAGGAACTCGGGAATCAAAACACTTGATCATAAGTACAATTTGGGTTTTCAAGTACTTCCGTCAATTCCCTTCATGATTAAAGAATTCACGTACTCTGTTCTAGGAATGGGACAAACATTTCAAGTGGCCAATTGTAAAGCAAGTCTTGTAGATGCCGCGAGAGAGGTGGACCACTCGCGAGGAGATAAGGTATGCATCCGGAACTTTTTACATTAAAGATGCAAAGGCTACTCTGATCGCTTTAACGTTGCTATGGCAACCAGTCTTTCCTTTGAACCAAAGCAAGCGTTGCCTTAATCCGGCCAGCTAGTTAAAAAGGTTTTTTCCGCTATCCCAGCACAGTAAGATGTTTTAGGAACTAAACAGCAGAGATTTTAATTGAGAAAAAGACCACGCCCAAGGTAAGGCGGCGTAATAAATAATGTTCAGTTGGTTAGACCTCAGACCGAAAAAAAGGTCATGGTCTCCTGTCCAGGCTTCAGTAGAAGGGCTGCACAGAGTAAAAAATAGAGAGAATAAGAAAGCAGAGGAAAACGAAAAGGAACGGAGCAAGGAAAAAAATCGCAACGGTTTCGCCAAAAAATGCGCCAAAGTAAAATATTGTACATTTTTACATAAAAACTTCATCAGCATCTTACTGCAGTGCGAGAAAGTACACTGGTAGCAAAGTTTAGTTTAGAGAAATTTAGCACCGTAGCGCCAAAAAATTAATTTAACGGTTTAAAGAACGCGCTATTTGAGTAATTTCAAATTTTTATGCACCCTTTAAATTTCCAGACCCACTCAAAGGAGTCCACTCATGCATGTTGTCTTGTTATTTTTTTTTTTTCTCAGGTGGATTGTCCTGGTACCGACCATTGTATTGCTTCGCTGTCTGATATCACAACCATCAGGACTTTGACTGGTGTTCGTGACGTCACGAGTGACGTCAGTTGCTCGTGCATTTCACGTGAAAGGCGCTGTCAGCGCATGTCCAATGAGCAAGTCTTTTTCAAGGGAACAAAGTTTGAAACGAGAGTCGATGTCGGCCAGTGTATTGGAAAGTGCCGTTCACATAGTAAGCTATGTTTTCTATAAGCACGACATTTAGAAAGCGTGAGGATTTCATTTGTTAAGCGCACAGCTCTCAGCCAATTACACTCTATGAAAACCAACCATACTTGCTCAGTCTCCTTTGAGTTTTGAAGTATTACAAAAGCCAAACAAATGAATATTTTCAAGTGAGAGAACAAACATGATATCGCTTTTATTTAGTAGTGAACTTTAGGGTCTTGAGAACATGCGAACTTTTGATTTAAAATACAGAGAGCTTTCTTGAGCGGATTGCATGGGCCTTGTTTAACTGTTTAGACCGAATGCGAACAGCTCTCATACAATTTTAACGGCTGTATTTTGTTTCCTTTGGAAAAATTACTTGGCACACTGAACAGAGCTGTCAGTTCCATAATTAACTTTTCCCTGTGTTTGTAGGTTCTCGTGAAGTAGAATGCAGGCCAACTTCGTTTAAGACCGTCACGGTTATGGGGCCGAATGGTGAGTAGAAAAGACCAGAAATCCAACATCTTTTAAAAACACAGTAACCATTAGGTTGCTAACTGTAACGAATATGGGTAAGAAAAAATCTGGTCCATCCAGGCTGGAGCTCATCCCGGTTTCCGTAGTATTAAGCGACTAGGAGTATTGCTACTCCCCCCTGGATGGGATGCTAGTCCATAGCAGGGTTCCCCCCCAGCATTAAATTCACCGGCACCCAATTATACACCTGGGTGGAGAGAGGCACTGTGAGAGTAGTCTTGTCCAGGAACACAACACGAATCCGGACGGCTCGTTCTGGAGTCCAGCGCGCTAACCATTAGGCCACTGCGCCTTCCAAAAACAAATATAAGGGAAAAGCCCTCAAATTTACAGACGTTTTCATGGCTCAATGGTAAGAAATGCCCCACAACTTGAAGTCTTAAATGTTGTAACTCAGTGTGAATACGTAGTTTCAGGCAAGCTTTCAAGCGTTTGCTTTTAAACTTGGTATGACCACTAAATTTTGCACACCCTTTCGATTTATGGTGTATGTTTGTTTATAAGTGAATTTCTAAATGTTGACAAGTAAATAATGACGTCAGGAAGGATCGCCCTATAATTCTCGTTTTATGTTTCAGGGGCCAAGTGTGTTGAGGTGATCCAGTCTTGTGCATGTGAAAGAAAGTGCTACAGAGTCTCTCATAACGAGGCCTTTGAAGTTCAACACAACAACGTCTCAGTGACAAAGGTGAGAGTTTAAACTATTTTTGGCATCGAATCATGTCACCTTACTCACCTTGAGGTGGTCCCAGGACGTTTGAAAGAAAACAGTGTTTAAGGTTATTTAATTTTTTGTCTTTTTTTAGATCATCGATGTTGGACGCTGCGTTGGAACTTGTTCGGGTCACGCAAAAGGAGAATGCCTTTATTGGTAAATATTTCCCTTTTTTTACTGCTGAGAGTGACTATTGTGTAATTTTTCTTTACGATATTATTACAGTGTTTAGGAAACGTGTGCATGTTGAGAATACTATTTCGCATATATGCTGTAAATCGGATCAGTAATGCACTCCCTCGTAAGCAGTTTTCCCTCTTTTCTTTTTCACAGGATAAACAACCGAGATGGATCTGGGTCGAGAACCAGGCATTGCGCAATCCGCACCAAGACGAGGCCTAAACAATGTTACCCAGAATCCACCAGAGAGCAAACCGTGGGCGGGAAGAAAGTGACTGTAATTGACTCATGTGCGTGTCGTTAGTGGAGTCTTCGATTCACGTAATTGAACATTGATGAAAACAATCTGCTGAGAACGCTGCTAACAGAACTTTGTAAGATGGTTCAGAGGAAGACATTCAGAAAGTGGTATGGTGAACGAGACGAAGACAACAAAAATGTTGTAGAACGTTAACTGAGAGGTGGTAGATCAATGGCTAAATGCCAAGAACAGGGTTTATTAATAAATAATCAAACCTTGGATGATGGTGATAATGGAAAAAGCAAATAAAAATTCGACCATGGTTTTGCTGGATCGCGGCCAGACCTAAGGAAATTGCAAAATGAATTCAGGCAAAATGTTATCCAATCTAAACACTTGTAAGCAGCTAGCTCACTTAGAAATGGTAACTAAGCCGACAGAAAATACAAATGAACAGAACAGAAGAACAATTCGTTTATTTTGTTGATTTTTGAAATGAGCTAGCAGAGCCATTCTATCAAGCACTGATAATTAATCCTGTTTAAGTCCTCGGGGAGATATTATCACAGCCATCAACTGTGATGAGTTTGAATCTTTCTCAGATATGAATAAGTAAGAGCAATTTATTCATTCAAGTCCGACACAAAACTGTAAAAAAAAAAAACATAGTTACACTTAGAAGACAGCCCTTGCAATGAAATGTATGTTGGGCATCAATCGTCTCTTTTCGTCAAACATTTCCAGTCAATCATAACATGCCGTGTAATTTTGTGTAGTAGATGGTCCCTCTTTTAATGAATAAGTCAGCGAATAAGGTCTTCTAGCTTCTCTCGCTTTTGTAAAAGAATTTCAAGTTTGATATCATTAAAGGAGGATGGAACGACATAGTGTCGAGCGTGTGTATTTTTCTTTTTTTTTTCTTTACTTATCTTAACGTTTGCAAAGACCGTAATTTTGCAGGTGGCCTGACAATCAAGCGTTTGCTTAGAAAGTGCTTTTGTATGCGTTGACCATCATAATCTTGCAAAACAATTTATATTTTTCCCTGGTAGGCACTAATGACTACTCTTGTGCCATTAGTATTGCCTAATCCGCATAATGAAGGCTTTAATTATCAATAGAGGTGCTTACAAAGGACTGTCAATTCAATGGATCTGAATTGTCTTTACACTCGTATGCACTCATTATCTCATCAATCATTTATTTCTCTATGCCAAACTAACCTAAGTTGGAAAATGTCGATGTTTTCATTTCAAACTCAAACTCTTGGAATCTTTTCGTTGTATATTTGGTTTTTGATATGGATGAATTTTGCTGGCGTGGCTTTCATAACTGGCTGCAAGACATGCAACAGCAGAATAGAGCGAGAGAAAAGATTAATGGCCGTACAGGGACAGATCCTGGCCAAGCTTGGTATGACAAAGCCTCCAAACGAAGAAAAGATTTTTATGAATATCAGTCGTGATGTAATGCAGACTTACAGGAGCGCGGTGCAAGAAAAAGACAAGCTCTTACTCGAATCAAAGCTGTGCCGTTCACAAGTCGACGCAGACGAAGAATACTTTGCTAAGAGAGTTGAACGATTCGTACTGGAAAAAGAGGTTGCTAGAACAGTCGTGTCAAGTAAGTATGCAAAGTATGCGTAAAGGCTAGGTCAGCGAGATTTGCTTAATTATGTTCTTAGAAATATTTTCGCGATTTTCAGAAGTTTTCAAGTCTTCAGGGCTTAAGCGAATGCTTCAAATGCATTACACTTACACTCGTTGACCGGCGTGGCTTAGACTGATTCGGAAGGAAGAATCGATCTGTATTACTAATAATGTTTTGGACGAGAAGTTCGAGCCCTGGCCGGGGTCACTGTGTTGTGTTCTCGGGCAAGACACTTCAATCTTGACATAGGGTCTCTCTTAAACCATCAAGGCTTGTTAAAAGACTTCTCTTATACATAACCCCGTTTCTACCTTCGATTGACGTGTAGCGACAATCTTTCGTTACTTGTTGCAATGCCACAGGAAATGAGGTTTTCAAGAATAAGAGTAGTTTTCTGAACATAAACAACATTTGCATAACACCAATAATAAACTCTCATAGGTTCCAAAGAAGAAAAGCTCAAGGATGTGTACTCCTTAAGATTCAACATCACCAAACTTGCAATGGAAAGTGCACGGGTATCCTTAGCGGAGCTGCGGCTTTACCAGTCACCAAACCAACAACAGCCTCTGAGTGATGTGCGCATCGACGTTTGTGAAAACACCAGAGAAGATGACAATAACACCAAGAATGGCTGCTCCAATGCGCTTGATTCTAAGTGGAGTTTATCCAGCGAGGAGAAGTGGATATCATTTGATGTCACTTCACTGGTTCAGAGGTGGCTGGATGATTCTACGTTGAACCACGGTCTCTCAGTGACCGTAACAAGTTCTGAATCTGCAAGCAAAGATGTGGATGTTTCCCCGATTTATCTCGGTGGACCAGTACCTAAAAAGGCCCACAACGAAGACGAAGAATCTTTGCCAAATATCCTAGTGTGGTTTGTGCCTCGCGAACGAGTGCACTCGTCGAGACGAAGAAACAGGCGGTCCCTGGATTCGAGTTATTGCAAGAAGCGACCCAAAGAAAAGCGTTGCTGTCTTCGCTCGCTGTACATCGACTTTGAGAAGGATTTGCGCTGGAAATGGCTTCACGCGCCGAAAGGTTTCTACGCAAACTATTGTGCTGGACAGTGTCCTTTAATGTGGGGAGTCGAGAAGCAGAACCACCACACTTCCATTATGGCTTTGTACAACAGAATCAACCCTAATGCCCCAGGGGACCCCTGCTGCGTACCAAAATCTTACGAGCCCCTGGTTGTCCTGTACTTCAAAGATGGTGAACCTAAAATTGATGAGCTGTCCAACATGGCGGTCAGCGAGTGCACTTGTCTGTGAACCGGCATAGTGGCTCTTAACAAGCTTGGGTTGGTCTTTCGGCGGAAGACATCTTTACGGCAAAAAACAGGAGCTCAAACATGGATTGAAATTTGTATGTATATGGGGTAAAACTGAGTTCCCCTTGTTATACAACATGTATCGCTAATCAGAGTCTTCGAGTCTTTTTTGTCATCTCAACGTTTTTTTTATACCTTTTTTGGGTTGGCTTAACGTTAAAGAATGGTCAAGAATGATGTCAAGTTTTATCAACGTTTTAGTGAATTAGAACTTACACTCCACGCAATATTTAGCAATGTAATATCACTGAGTTTTTACATTTCGTTTTACTCGGACTTTGTTGTCCTTGGGTGCATGAGGCCAGTTAGAAAATAAGATAGTAGGACTGCAGATAAAGGAGTGTGTTTCCAAACATGTGTATCAAAATAAAGCAAAAACTTACCTTGAATCAGTGTTTCTTGTTTTTAGCTAATGGCCCTTAGTACAAAACAACTTCTCAACAAACCTGTAGTCGAAAAAACCTACAAGGCCTCGACAAGCTCTCTAGCCGGGGAACTTGGATGAACGCGCCACTCCGACATATTCCCGCGCTTTTTTGAAAAATGAACAGGCGAATGTGCCATTTTGGATTTTCCCGCGCTTTTTGTAGCATGACGGTAACCGAATAAATTCGTCGGTTGGTTCGATTGGTGAACATAAATTGTAGCACATCGTGCGCGTAAAAACTCCTACTGTAATATCTTGGCTGATGTTTTCAGGGGCGGATCCAGGATTTCAAAAGGGGGGGGGGGGGGTGGATGGCAGACCATTAGGGCCTAACCCTAACCCTAAGTGGCGGCAGACGGCGAATCGTGGCGTAACAACAACCAGACATGAGCGAGAGCTAATTTTTCTTTCTTTATTTATTTTCTATTTCAAATAAAGCGACATTTCCAATTTTTTTTACTGAAAAATGGGGGGTGGATATCCACCCTATCCACCCCCCCTGTATCCGCCCCTGGTTTTATATTTAACTAATAACGTGTGGTTAATACGAACCAGAAAATAAACCGCTTCTCAATCAATGGAACAAGCTCATCTTGTGTTCAAGTGCTTTTATTGCAAGTGTTCATGTAGTTACAATACCATTTGTCTGACATTTGGATGGTGCAAGTGCGTGAAAACATAGCTTGATAACAAGTTTACTACAAAAAATAAGCACACATTATTTTTTCGAAAAGACGACGGCTCTTGAGAAGGGACCTAGGAGAGGAGGAGAGGGGCGGATCCCCACTTTTTGTTGAATGAGTGCAAGACTTGTAGGTAAGTAGGTAGGTAGGTAGGTAGGTAGGTAGGTAGGTTGGTAGCTAGGCCAAGGGGTAGCCAGCCAGGCAGGCAGGCAGACAGGTAGGTAGGTAGGTAGGTAGGTAGATAGCTAGGCACGCAGGTAGGTAGGTAGGTAGGTAGGTAGGTAGGTAGGTAAGCAATTTAGCAAATTTAGTGAAATAGAGCAATTAGACTACGCCGTGGAATCAGACATAACCGTTCAATACAATGGAGTTGAAAAATAATGAACTAAAAGATTCAGTTGAAGACGAATTGTACGTTCTGCACATTAGTTACATTTGCAACGTTTTATGACATTAACAGTCTTGGGAGCACCATGCTCAGCAAACAGAACTTGTGCCCCAAAGGACCTGGAACGGCATTTTCCTCCAGTCTCTCCGGGTGAGGACGACAGCATGCAAACTTTGGACGGCACGTCAGAGCCTGGGTACCAGAGAGGGTTATCTACCCTGTAAAGAATAACCAGTTTTAAAATGCGTAGAGTCAAAGGGTGAACGCTAATTCAAGTATACCATTTATATAAAATTGCATGTTGGTCACAACAGGAGGAATGGGAGACGCGGTGGCCTAAATGGTTAGTGTTCCAGACTCTGGATGGAGTGGTCCGGGTTCGAGCCCTGGCCGGGGTCAGTGCGTTGTGTTCTTGGGCAAGAAACTTTACTCTCATAGTGCCTCTCTCCACACAGGTGTATAAATGAGTTCCAGCGAATTTTTATGCTGGGGGCAACCCTGCGATGGACTAGCATCCCATCCAGTGGGCGTAGAAATACTCCTAGTCGCTTAATACTAAGAAAACCGGGATAAGCTCCGGCTTTATGGGCCACTTGGCTCCACGCAGACTTTACCTACCTTACAACAGAAGGACTTGCTCAGATACCTGATTATATGTATTGTGTTTATGTTAAGGAGAAATTAATTTGATCTTGATAACTCTTATTCTTACCAATGAAGACAGCGCCCCTTCTTTCTTTTGGAACATTCTCCAACGCAGCGCCCGACATCAATGACCTACAGAAACGCGAATGTTATTAATATTCGAACCCTTTTCTTCTAGGCTCATCAATTAGAGTTGTACGTATTTATTAACGAAAGTAGCTACTTATGACAGCTATATCTTTTTTCTGGAATTTGTCTTTAAAGGCCCTTAACTCGACCAAACTATTTTAATTAAAGATAGGCGTCCTTTAAAAAATGCATGATTTATAATCTCCGAGTCACTAAGAGGACTGAGTCCCTTCATCGATCTGACGATTTTGGATCCTATTCCGACACTATGTCTTTTAGCCTGGGTGTGTTGAGCTGGATATTAGGATATTGAAAGAATTTTATCAAGGATGAGTTAATTAGCTCATGTAGTTTTGGCCGCCTTTATTAAATGAGACGTCAAACCTTGGTGATTTACTCGGTTAATATGTATCGCAAGAGAAGACAATAAGTCATGGACTTCTGCTTCTACTAATAAGAAGTTAGTTCTTATGGGAGACTTCGGCTGAGCTTAGCCTAGCTTCTTTTCTCTGCTTCTCTTCTACTAAGGATTCAGTTATTCCCTGTCTTTTCAACTCTATTTTGGTTTTGTTTTTTTCACGATTATATCCGATGCTATCAACGGTATATTTTATCAGTCGAAGAAAAGTTCACGCTGTTGTATATGCTATAAAGATCATGTTGTAGTATTTTTGTAAGACAGTAGGGAGGAAAGAAGATCGAGCATCCATTCATATAGGGGCTTAAAATATCCTTGTTCAGGTATTTTTTACGCTGAACTCACCTGCTCCACTGTTTTATTGGCACCGATCTTCTCGTCAAATACCGTGATACTGTATAACTGATGGAATGACACGCGGCGACAGTTTCGCGCGCAGCCGCACTTCAAGACTTTTTCCACACAATGAGCACCTATGGAATCAGTCATGGGGTAAAGAATTAACGGTTGGAAAAAGCTACTGAGAAGTAAATCCGAGTTTTTAATGGGGATGTTCCTGGGCCTAATAGTTAGTGCGTCAGATTTGAAATTTAGAAAACCGTGTCATTGTCTTCGTATTAATATGTCCCTCGTTGATGAAAATATTTTTATCTCACAGTACCTCTGTCCATCCAGGGGAATCGATCAGGAAACCGGACAAACACTGGGGTCATGCATAGTGGTGTTTACCTGCTATCTCATCGAGATAGAGCCACTATTGATAATCATAGTGACTGTGAATGCTTTAGAAACCGGTATAAATTTTAGTTTTGGAACATAGTTAGTAGAGGAACGACCAGACGATACTGTAGACAAAGGTTAAAGAAACTTACCGTTCGGACCTTTCACGTTAACAGTTTTACTGGCAATGGGCAGACATGTCTTCTTTCCTGAACAAACAAATATCGCTGCAACTGTCAACCTTGAATTTTGCTTATAAATTAGCTTCGCCTCAAAAATTATAATTAAGGGGACATACTCTTACGGAATGCTTTTACCTCGAATTCGACTCCAATGTTTTAACAAGAAAATTGCAGATTATTATAAGTAATTAAGTTATAGAGGATGAGGTTATTTCTCTTCTTAGTTGGCATAAAAGACAAAAAATAGCATTTGCTGACTGGACAATTTTTCGATATGTTCGCGAAAACTGGAACTTTATTTTCTGTTAAGTCGTCAAACCGGGCGAATTTGAACGAGGACGAACGCTAAGGGTGAGCTCTACGGTAGACCTGCCAGCAGGCTCTCTTTTGCTTTAAAATCCGTGAGGATGAACGCGAAAATAACTATAATTACTAGCGCGATAAATGAGCGGCGAAGCCGCGAGTTTAGCTTGGTTGCTATTCTCGTGTTCATCCTCACAGATTTTAGAGCAACAGAGAGACTGTTCGCAGTATAACTCTGCGAGGTCGCTCACTCTCATCTACGGTAGACCTGCCAGCAGGCTCTCTTTTGCTTTAAAATCCGTGAGGATGAACGCGAAAATAACTATAATTACGAGCGCGATAAATGAGCGGCGAAGCCGCGAGTTTAGCTTGGTTGCTATTCTCGTGTTCATCCTCACAGATTTTAGAGCAACAGAGAGACTGTTCGCAGTATAACTCTGCGAGGTCGCTCACTCTCGCGCGCTATAAACCATAGTATGTATAAACTAAAAAAAAAAAACTGAAAAGAAACGTCTGTGGACGGACTAGCTAGCTCCTGTATGGAGAATGAACAAAACTTTGGGAATTCTATAAATTTACTGCTACACTTGTTGGGGGTCATGTAAGGTGTCATTAAAAAATCCTTCATTATATTTTCGAGCGCAGTTCATTTTACATTACCTTTATTGCATGAGCCAACGCACTGACCGACATCAACAGTTTTCTCATATGTGGTTCCCCAGTGGAATACCCGGATGTTTGTCTGTCTGTGACAGCGAGGGCGAGGATCAAGACAGTGGCAGCTAAGAGCGCTGGTGACCTGCTTTAGACCTTCCAGTAGAGCAATCTCTTCAACTAAACTTTCATTTGCCACGCACATTCGAGGGACATTACAAGGCTGAGAAAGAACGTAAAATAAAATCCTCAATTCGTTTAGGTGGAGACTTTTCTCTAAGCACACTAAATTGTTTTGTCATACGCAAGAATGAGGCCGTCCAAGCGATGTACAATCAACTGAACTGATCAGTAGGACAAAAAAAATTGAACGATGCGTTACAAGATTACTGTTTTGTTTCGTCTAGCTGTTACAAATAGCCTTATGTTACAAACAGCCTTATCAGTCGGGACGAAGAGGATTACGCAACAAAAAACGCTCTCTTACACCGTGTAATAAATTCTGCTTGTCAAATTGCCAATCCAGCAGTGCTCATATAAATTACCCGCTATTCTCTTCGAATTTAGCTTAGAGCGGGTTATTCTGTTTGAAAATGCTTTATTTTTTCAGCGTAATGCTTTCTGCTGAACGGCCACTGAAATGGCTGAATGGTCAATGCGGGAGTGGCCTTTTCTGCTCGAAGCCGCTATGTCGGCAGAATTGATCCAAGCCCCATATCAGCATATTTTCATGGCTCTTCTATTTTGTAAAATACATCTGACGTACATTCAGCTAATAAACCAGGTTGTGGAAAAAAAGATTGTGGGGTAAATCACTGATTTAGTTTTTACCATTCCGCGGCGTTGATCTGGCTTTTCTGTTGTTTGGACAGAAGTGATACGACAATGGTTAACATTTCTGTGAACGGTCTGCAAATCTATCCCTGAAAAAGAAAATTTAACCATCAACAGAGTGGGAAATCGTCACTAAGATTATAAAGTCAATGGACATCAGAACCATAACTGAGATGCTAAAGAAAAAACGCTTAGATAAACGAAAGGAAGATAGATGGATGCACGAAGAGATGGATACGTACTAGATTCGATAATAAATTACAAAACACTTTGTAGCGCAAACATCTATTTCACCAGCTTTCTATGACAAAATTTTGAGTGTTCTTCACGGCTTATTTTATAGATTTTTTGTTCGAATAAGTTAACTTAGATTGTCATTAATTAAAAACTGCCGGACAAAGCGTCATTTCAGTTCATCGTTTTCAAGGCGATATTGAGCCCTGGACAGCTTGGTATTTGATTATTGAAGGTAGCTTTGAAAACTGAGATATCAATTTAGCTGCAAGAAGTGAAATACTAATATTTGTAAATTACCTTGTCCAAAATGTTCTTCTTGACTCACCAAACCACAAATACTTGTTGTTCCTTTGCCATGAGACCCGCCATGAATGATCTGACGGCTGAAGTAATCTTAAAAAAAAGATATGAAATGAAAAAAAATGTTGTTGTATTTGTCTTTTTATGTTGCCGAATAATATAATTTTACTTTGTATTCCGTACCTTGGCTAACCGGTAAAACGTGCATGAAAGCGGACTAAATCGGAACTGAGCAATTGAACATATATCAGCGCGTAATCAATTTACTGTGTTTGAGCTCCGATTTTTCTAAGAGAACTCTTTAGACTAATTGCATAATTCAAACTTGTTTGCCGAAAATGAAAAACCGACCTGATATCGTAGAGATATATAACATATTTTGTTGTGCTAGAATAAAGATACGAAAAAAAAGTGATAAAGCAAACTAAAAATAAATTGCGGTAAACACACACCTTTCTCCCTGCCTTTTTCCTTGGACTCTTCAGTCAGTTCGCTCACTGGAAACTGTGAGCTTAATCGACCATCTACCAGGAAGACCACTGTTGCAAGAATTAGAAACAAAAACAATATATTTTTCGCATAAGTCACGGTTATCTTATTTCCCATCGCTCAGGTGTGTTGAAGATTTATTCCTCGACTCGCGTTTTTCGACCCTCGCTAACAGCCTGCCTCCTTTTTTGTTTAAACGTAACCGTGTTCTGTTTGCCGAACTTAAGGACATTTAATGACGTCTCATTAGAATACAAAAGCACTGTCCATTGCTGATACCTTACTGGACTACAGGAACAGACATTATTGTTCTTTTATATAATGCCTTTTGTCATGCTTTGTTATATTTTGATTATATGTTCACCTCGCGCGGGACGTGTAATAAATAGGTTTTGATTAGCGTTATTAACCTGGTTTGTGGATTTCTCTATGCTTGCAACAACAGTACTATTTTCCCAAATGAAAAAATGAAATATTATCAATCCTGGTAGGTATAAATCGGTGTGTAATGCGGTCCTCGAGAGAGCAGGAGCCTGGGATTGACTATGAAAGTTACTGCTGGAAAATACTGTAGACCGTACCGCAGGCGCAGATTCCAGAAAGTAGTAACTGAAAAAAGATGGCGTCGATGGCGTCCATATCAAATGCTTGGAAACTGGGAATATTTTATACATTTCTCGCTAGTAACGGTAAGTAGTTAACTTTTTCCATTATTGAGTCTTTTATAATACTTTTATGAACGTAAATATCTACAATCTGAACAAGAATTCTCAAAGATTTACGAGGAATCTTGTTTTGGAATACAAATTCGACAGACGCTTCGGTCACTGTAAACAATGTCGCGACTCCAATATTTCGATTGTTGTTTGTGATTAATAACAGAAATACGAAAAATAAATCAATGTTTGTTTAAAGTAGTCATATTTCTCAGTACCTTCTAGCTTCTAGTGCCCTTTTTCTGTCTTTAAATGTTAGCAGTGTTGTGTTGAATTTCGGTAAACAAAACAATTAAATGGAACACTTTTCTCGCTCGGTTGATTTGCATTTGTATAGATCGCATTGAATTGCTAAACTAGTCTAAAGAGATTGTTACTTATCGTTTATGCGAGATTACAATTGTTGTCTATTACAATCCTGATCTAAAAGGATTGGAAATATATGGGATAAAAATAAAGTTAAAATCACGCAATTATTTTCTCAAAGTTAATATTGGATTTCATCGAAAACGATGAGCGTTTTGTACAGTTGCAAATGGCTGTTAAGTAATAGATTTCCAATTTCATGTCTAAAAGTTAACTATTAAGTTTAAAATAAAGTTAACTAATATGGTTTTCATTTAAAGAAACAAATTAGGCCTAGGTGCCTTAATTCAAACCAAAAAACTGACTAAATTTTCGACTGGCGAGATACAGAGCTTTCTACTGTAGCCAATAAATTATAATTTGTAGGCTTATTTTGACTGACAAGACTGGTAGATTATTTCAATTCAGTTACTATTGTGTTAAATTGAAATTAATTTAAAAAGGATAATACCAAATTATAATAATTGTTGGAGATTATGACAATTTACTCAAAAGAGACCACATGTGTTGTAATTAATATTTATTGGTTAAAAACGTCTGGTTTGGCAGGGAAAGTATTTAATGTACCTTTGTCTGGCTTCTGCTTCTTTTTTTCTAATTTTAAAGGGGGCTAACAAACCTATTTGTATAAATGTAACAACTACTCTTTAGATTTTAATGCTATTATTAATTAATAATAAGTGATATTATATTATTATTTATTTAACAAATCAAAGTCTGAAAAAAATGTGGTTGCATGTGATTGTATGTGGCATAACCTCAGCTTCATCCTACACTGGAGTGTTGTCTGCTTTTATACATCAAGGCAGGTTAAACATGATATCTTTCTTGTCGACCAAGTCCAAGGGCTGTACTGGGAGATATCTACCTTACGTCTTGACAATATACATCAAGCATAGAAACATCTGTACAGAAAAGGCAGAGGGTCAAAATTTTCTCAGTACAGTTTCCAAGTAAGCTTGTTTAATAACAGACTTTTACAGGTCAGACTAGCCCCCTCTTCTCATGATTGAAAATAAAAATTTAACTGTAGCTTTGTGTACTCTTAATGATTAACTTTCATTTTCTGAAAAAGGTTTCGTTTATGGCTTATCACCACCGCCAGTAAATGGCACTTCTGTAAAAGTTGGCTATTTATGGGAGAATCCAAGACAGGAAAATGTTGACACTTCAGAGGTAGTAATGGACAAAAAACACTTGAACAGTGTTCTAAGATTGATTTGCGACATTTCTCCACCATTGCCAAATGACGAAGATCACTGGGAAACAAGAGATGAACTCGTTAAATGGTACAAATTGAGTCCCAAGACAGAGGAAGTGAAAAGCATGCGTTACTGGTCCAGTGATATGACAAAAACTGCTATTTCATTCTCAAGTGTGGCACTTGATACTCTTGGAACTTATTTATGTGTCTATGATGGTATTTCAGCTGCCATTGATGTTTTAGGTAAGGAAAGTTTGTCCATTAAATCAATGGACACACATATAAATGTGATGTCTGTAAAATCTGGTATAATTTGACTGAAGCAGACTGTTGTTAACATGTCAGCTGTGCATGAAATCTTACCCTTGACATGTCAATTCCATGTTGAAATGTCCTCTAAGATTTTGATGGGCCTATTAAAAACAAGGAACCCAACCATAAAAAGTGATAATTATATTAAAAGTTCAAATAACATTTGTTGTGTGGCAGTGGTACATGAAATGTATAGGATGCATCTGTGTAAATCGTAAAACTTTAAGTATCATATATGACATAACAACCCTCCAAGTTAAGACCATTTTAGTCGCCATGGCGACTAAATTTGAACTTACTCGCCATCCTTGGTCAGTGAAATTAAGAAGAAGGATTGAAAGCATGCGCTTAATTTAGCGACTAAAACTAAGCTTTTTCACTGGCGACCAATTTTGAGCAGTCGGTGGCCAAATGGCCACTAAGGGAAATAAATAACTTGGAGGGTTGCATAAGTGTTTATTAATTTAATATATTATTATTATTCTAGTGGCTGATGTGGAGGTAGCCAAAGCTCTTAAAACAGCTAGTAATTTGACCGAGCTTTACACTTTCGTCTCGTACATGAAGGATAAGTCTGGGATAAATGGATGGAAAGAACAACAACATCTCTTACAGGTAGGATTTAAATTTACCCATTGCATTTTTTTGCAGTATTACAGTAATTTTTACCCAAAGATAACTTCAATATTGACCATACAACATTACTAAAATAACATTTGGAATTGCATGGCTAGTTTATTTCCCCATAACATTATACATGTATACTGCTTTTGGTGCAGCTTACATCACAAGTATAAGCACATAATATTATGATTTCTTGAGGGAATTTTCAACTTGGTTCTCTTGCATTGAAGAGATGCATGTATATATTAGGCACTTGTTAATTTTAATGCAAACTTATAACCGGTATTAGTGCACTTCTCTTGTGTATTAAAAAAATCTTGTGTCCTTGTGGTATAAAAATCAACAATGCACTCAGGTGCATTAGCTATTCCCTTTTGCTGCAATGAACACCGTGAGACATGTTCATTTCATGGTATATATTCCCAGGGGGGGACTCCGACTTGTGAATGACGGGGATGATTGAATGAAGGCAAAACTCAGGACCCAAAAAAGTCCCTAAGTCTTCTGACATTACCCAAAAAAATCCCTGGACCAAAAATAACCCCTTAAAAATTCCTTGTCAAATTACTCCTAAATTGCCAGGAGGGCAAATAATGCTCGGGTTTGATTATTCATCATACCATTATAAATACGCCAAGGCCGTGCCAAAGCCCTTTAGTTTGTTTTTAATACCCTAAAAGATCCCTTATTTGAATCAAGTCACCCGAAAAAATACTTGCCAAATCTTCTTACCCAAAAAAATCCCAGAATCGAAAATTTCAAACCCAAAAAAATCCTTCGATCATCCCCGTCATTTACAAGCCGGAGTACCCCCCCCCCCCCCGGGTATATATTATACCTACTCCTAGGGAATGTTGATGTACTGCAACGAACTGCAACAAGTCAAAGGTTGCCTAGTATAACAAAGCCTTGAGAGTTTCATTTTTTAAAACAATAATTTGCCTAAAATGTGACAGCACCTTACAGTTTTTCTGTTTTAATACAGCCCATCGGAACCATAGAGTATTGTCCAACAGAACAAAATTCTCATAAAGCTGCAAAATCAGGTTTGTAACTCTGTATGAAATATTTAGATGTTGGAGTAAAGCGAGTTAATAATCTTAACCAATGATTAATTTCCTTGCACCCTCATTGGACAGAACACATCAAATGGTACAAAACTGGACAACGGCCGTTATCAGACAATGTACTCGGTCTGATTTGATTCTGTCGCCCCATTCATAGAGGAGTACAAAGTTAGATGAACAAACAGTCACCTTTTCAAGTCTAACTTTAGTTATTTAAAAACACACAGTGTTATGAAAATTAATTACATAAACCAATCAACTTGCAATTATCAGTGTAGTTTTTCTTTTAAAACCTTGGGGGTGGGGGTTAATAAAATAAATAAATAAATATTAAATAAACCCCTTTTGTGGCTTGCTGGTATATCAGAGGGTAGTACCTTTTCCTGAAAGATTGTAATTAACAATTAGACTACGAGCCCGAGTTTTCTATGAGCGAATAGTCAACGAGGCGCAGCCGAGTTGACTATCGCTCATAGACAAGGAGGGCGAGTAGTCTAATTGTTTTAGTAGAAACTCTAAAGAATTGCAGTCCAAAACCTACAATTTTATGTACTTTTAAGCCAAAAATCAAGAAAAAATCACCGTTTAAAGAGCAACGCGCGTGCGATTGTTTTCTATCGGCGAATAGAAATCAATGGGAGAACCAATCAGATTCGCGGATTTCCAATAGAACACGACTGAGTTTCTACTAATAAATGTTAGAAATTGATTGGCCAGGCAATTAACTGTCAATGATCATGATGATTATTTTACAGTTGACCAGTTGTATCCAATGGATATCAAAATTGTTGCTGCAATGGGTGATGCCTTTACAGTAAGTAATATACAAAATTGATCTTCTTTAAATCAGTTGATATTGAAACAATGTTTAATTTTTTTCTTGGGCATTATTGTTGTAACATCCGTATTTTTAATTTATTTTACTACTTATTTTTAAGTTGGGACTTGGAGCAAGGGCCACATCGATAAATGGATATTTTAACGAATACAGAGACATCTCGTGGAGGTACATAGTAAATCATTTATTTAATTATATTGTTGTTTACTCATACCGTAATCAGCTACAGGGTTTTCAAATCAAGCGGGTAATCGCTGGAGTTCTACCGGCTTCTTGTTGATGTGTCACCGATTACCGTATTTACTCAAATAAGCGCCGCGGCGCTTATTAAATTTTTTGCGCCTCCAGTGTGGCGCTTATTCGAGGGCGGCGCTTATTTCAAATTTGGACGCAACAAAGAATTTTATCTCCTACAGTAATTTAAAATACCTTATTATAGAAAATTAACGATACATGTAATTTACGTGAATTTCAAAAATTAGCATTAATTTTATGTACCTTAATTTATGTCATTGTTAATTTAAATCACACTATTTTACAGCATTGTTATTTTAAGAGACATTTATTTTCTGCAAAGTTATGTTTACACGTGATCTACTTCTCCGTCAAAGCCGCAGGAATAATAGAGGCAGCACAGGCGGCCCAGGCGTGATATGTGATCAATGTGATAATAATTTGGCCGATTGCGTAAGTCTGGTTCAGCCGTTTAAGACAATGTATGAGAAATCTTCAAAAATTGCTCTAAATATTACATTTGTAAATGAACTGAAATAAAAATGGCTTACCTCTTGCAGGGATCCATATTCGTTTTTTCTCCAAGTCGTCAGCCGGGCAAGTATGCAAGATGACATACTTGCCCTGGCAAAATTTTACTTGCCCGTTCAAAAGTGAAGAATGGCGTTGTTATTATCACATGCATGTAACACTGTGTATACATAAAATCAAGATTCAAGACAACATAAATAAATTTTGATTCACACGTATTTGTTAATGAGACTTTTTACTTGTCTACCTTGGCTGCCGGTTTACAAATGTCACAAAACATCACGCCCCCAAGCGGCTTGTGATGTTGCGGAAGCGTATGATGCGGGCACAAATGAAAGCCAGGGCCTTTTCGACTGCAACCACGGAAGAAAAGAACGCTTTTTCTCTTCTTATTCATATTTGGTTTGTTTTTCTGAAGTGTTAACATTGCTTTTTTTCTTCTTTGCTGGCGGTGCCAGACCAAGATAATGGCAATTTTTTATCAAAACATCAGCTGATGCGATCGCCTCGTGTTTTCGCGGATGCAGCTGCAGTACAAAATATCAGCGGTTGAGAGCTTGAAAATTGAGCCTGCAATGATTTCATTGATGGAAAATACCTATGGTGGGTGATTACCGTCATAATTAAACTTTGGATTTTGTTACTTGTTATTGCATTTTGTTTTACAATAAGTTGCTTGTGTGTTTGAATTTTATGTTGGTTGTATCAATTTTCTGTCAGAATTCAGAAATTTTCGCCTAATCAAATTTTCGGTAACTCTAAACTTTCTAGTCATTTGAATTTTTCAGGTTGTGCCAGTTTTCGGGAACTATTCCAATTTCAGACTGTTTTCGTTTTTCGTTTCTGGTGTATTTTCTGCCAGTAGTTCGAATTTTCCGACACATTCAATTTTCTGCCAGTAGTTCGAATTTTCAGACACATTCAATTTTCTGCCAGTAGTTCGAATTTTCGGACACATTCAATTTTCTGCTACTACTAGTTCTCGAATTAGCCTGGGGACTAGTGGGAGGAGTGGAAGTCACCAGATCGAGGTAATTTATTTCCCGCCTTGTTGATCCAAGATGGCGGATAGAGAGCCTTCGTCAAATTTTTCCCAGGCCATAAATCTTCTGCGCCAGGCAACGGAAATTCTTTCATCAAGTGAAAATGAAAATAATTCGTCGTCATCAACACCGTCTGGACCTTCAAACGGTAGTGGAAGGGCTCAAAGTGCCACTCATCCCGCAGATCCCGGTCCTTCACAAGACCGTGACGCAGCCGTCATGGCAAATTTCAGAAACCTTTTTTCACCGTATCCGGCATCTACTAGTTCATCATTTTCCCGTTCTCAGAAACCCTCACGGCCATCAAAGCGGGGAAGTCGACCAAGTCCTTACTACAAACCCAAAGAGACATGGACACACGATTTTTTTTGTCTTGCTAGTCCTCAGCAGGATCAAGTTCCATCGAAGTCTCAGAAGCTCGAATTGCAAGCTGCTGGCTTAGGAAGAAAAAAGGTGGTTCTTGGTAACAAAGACGGGGCAGTAGAGGTTAGCAAGAAGTTGGAAACTGCATACCCTAGACTGAAAGCCGGAGGTGGATTTGAAATATTGAGGAGTGGAATTGGCAGCAGTCTTGCTTTTGTACCACCACCAGCAACAGGATACTCTGTTCCTTACCTGAGGGATCAGGCAGGTCTTGGACAGGCCCTGGCCTATCTACGGCCATTGCAAGCAGAACTAGATGTTTCTCCCATTTCAACTGATATGGTGAGTGCAAATAGCATTTATAAAAAAATTGTAGTGGTGGATCATGGCTAAAGTCTTTCAAAAGTATATTTTATTACAAATATTATCTTTTTAAGAACTATTCGCTTTTTTGTTTACCCCTCAAATTTCTCTTGGGACGATTGTACGTCATTGTAAATCCCAAGAAAAATTGAAAACAATGCTTATGCAAAGATTTTGGGGGGTAAACAAGATGTATTATGGGAATGGTGAAAACAGCGAATAGGAAAATGTTGGAATCAAAATAATGACATACTGTTTACATTATTATTGTTAGGCTTCTACAGCACAAGCAAATTCAAGTGTCCCTCAAGTGAACTGTACAACATGCGGGTTGCAGCTTAATGTGACAGAAGTCAGGTCCCATCAGCAGATATGCAGCAGAGAGGATGTAGATGCTGAAATAGATGCCCCTCCAGCACAGCGAATAACTCACATTGAAATTTCAGATTCTCATGGGGTAATCTATTTACTTCTTAGGTACTAGACATCAATTTCATGTATAGGGGGAGGGGATTTTATTTTTTCATTGACCCATCACTGTGCTAAAAAGTACTATAAAAATTCCCTTTTCCCTCCATCTCCCTTGCCCCTCTTCCCTTCAGTCAAAAGTCACCTGTATAAAGACTTACAGATTATGTTCAGTGTGTACTACAGATGAAGCTTTTACATGTCAATACTTTCAGATTATTTTGATGATTTTTTGGAAGTGAATATACCTCATGTTTTGTTGCCCCCCATTGAAGCATGTGACAATACTTAGGAGATCTGATTCTTTATGTTGTTGTAAACATTGTTAATACATTGTAATTGATAAGCTCATGTCAGATTATTGACAAAAGCAAACATTGTGTGCAGTCAATGGAGATTATTTGTAGAAATTTTTTAAGGAATATCTTTTATTACTCATCAGAGTTTATCACAGATGGAAACTGCTGAGAAGGAAAGCAAGTCAAATGGTAACATATTGTTATTAGCAAATATACAGTAACGATAAAGATGAGATGTTCTAGTATGGGACAAAGAAAAGTTCTGAGTGCCCGACAGGGATCAAACCCATGGCCTCCTAGATACCGGAGACTCAGAATTTTTCTTTGCCCCATGCTCGTGTCATGTAGAACATCTCATCTTTGTTATTTATTTGCGAACTTAAAATTTACCATCTTTATTATTTAATACACAGCCTCATAATTATTTCCCTCATAATAATAAATTACCACCCAATGACCCTTTATTTGGGGGGGGGGGGGTGAAATCTGGATGTTTTCTGAAACAGCAAGTATACGTGTATTAACATTATTTTGTACCTTACAAATCAAGATATATCAAAGCTCAAGGAGATGTTTCCAAGTGAAACTGAAGCTGCCCTTGAAAATGTCCTGGACTTCAGCTTAAATGTGGAAGATGCAATTGATACTCTTGTAAACAAACCATCTGGTCAGTACCCATATGGAATAATATAATTGTGTTCTTGTCTCATGTCAGTGGGATCTACATTTTGTAGTCGCATGTAGTATATATAGACATTCTAAAGTAAAATTCATTTGTACAAGATTTTTTTTGTCACTCTTATTTCTATGTTATTTATTTCAACCTTGAATTTGGAAAACGTTCTTATTCAGTAGACAAGAAAAGATATTAGTTTACTCATACTCCTTTTTTAGTTTTGTTCTTGGTTCAAATTTCCTTTCCTTTTGCCCTATACTCATTATCGTACATTAATAAAAATAAAAACAAAAGAAATGAAAATTTAACCAAGGATGAAATTTAACCACAACATTAATCTATTTAGCCTAAGCTGGAAAATTATCAGTTGTCATATGTATACTTAAGGCATGGAGGGGGGAGGGGAGGTATTAATGGTAGATAAGGGTGCTGTTCTTTTAGGTAGGAGTGCTATCCCTAGAGGTAGGGTTCAGGCTGTATTTCCTATCACAATGCATTATTCAATTTTATTGTTTCTGTCGCGGAATCTTTACAAATCCCGCAGTCGTGGTCAATAATCAATGAGGACTGTATATCTTCGCTACAGTTTTATTTGCGGTGTTTCATTCCAAGTTCTTTCACAATTCAACAATCTAGCGATTCGTCAATCTAACAATCCGGAAGTTTTTTCCGTTAACAATTCTAACACGATCTGATCTTACAATATACTCTACTTCAATTTTAATATCCTGTCTTGCAAAACCAGTAATTTTCCCATGATCACGAGTAGTGTAAAATCCCAAGCCTAAGTATTGTAATAATACTAAATTTAATTCCTATTTCACAATAGCACGTTCTCTTCCCTAATTTAGATAGCTATACGCGTGCAATTACATCAGTTCTCTTACAGCAATACATAGTTAATAGAGGGAAATGGTTATGAAGCCCGGGAAAGTTTTTTGTTATAGGTTATTGTTCGCTATTTTGAGGGTTGACTGTGCACAAAACCTGACAAAATACAAAAGGTGGTTACGTGTGTTCATGCAACTAACCAATTAAAACATTTGGATTACGTAACTCATGCATAGTGTATGAGAGCAAAACAAAAGATGTGCACGGTCATGGACCTTCCAACCTAAATTTTGGCCCTTATTGTTTGCTCCTTTGATGTTTGCCGGGCTTCCAAACCATTTCCCTGTATTAACTATGAGTAATAAAACTACGGAGTTTGTTTGCATTGTTGTGAAATATTATGTCACGAAATCTACGTGTTACAAGCTTTTTGTTTAATAGTAATCAGTATAATAGTTAATATTTTGTGGCATTGCGTTACGGTCTAAATTAATGATCAATAATATGTGTAATATTTTTCAACAGTTTCTACAGTTGACTGGGAACCTCCCCCAATGCTTCAGCCCCGAAATGTATCAGCAACAGAAGCAACAGGAGGTATGTATTATTGCGGGCGACCAGAGGAGCCCGTAATCCTAATCTCAACGTTGTTTTTACGCATGCGCGACATGTATATAGCCAGAACCTTTCCCGATTTTTTCTTCTTTCACCAAGAACGAACGACAAGAATTTTTTAAAGATGGCCGCCGCGTTGGCCAGTGTACTGAATTTACAAAGCCAAAGTTTCGCTTCATTTGTGTGTTAATGTCCATTTAAAAGTTTAAAAATTGAAAGAAACAGTTTAAAAGAATACGCTATTCTCGCTATGATGTGAAAAGGGGAACTGCAATAATTGTAAGAAGTAGAACAGCAACAACAAAAGTAATGGTGATAAAAGTGGTAGTGACAGTGACATTTACTATTGCTTGGACTTGTTTAAGGTATGCCTGCTGATGACATTCTCGAGACATTTAAACGAAGTGTTGTTAAAGAAAATGGTCCAACTATGGCAATTACCTTCAACCGATCAAAGAAGGCGATTCGGGAACTTTGCAGAATTTACAAGAACAGCTCCGGTAAGCTCTCAAGACCACCAGTGGTGTACTTTGTTTCCAGCAGTGGAGAGGATGAAGAATACGAGGAGGAAGCAGCAGATGTGGGTGGACCTTTGAAGGAGTTTCTTACAATTGCTACACAAACAGTGCTTTCATCCACAGATCCTCAACTATTTGAAGGGGATGATGACCACAAACTGCCACTTCACTCACAACAGCTGGTCCTACATGGCTACTTTAGAATGGTAGGAGAAATAATGGCACATGCCATCATCCATGGACAGGTGTGGATTATTGGTTTAGCAAAGCCTGTGAAAGAGTTTCTGTCTACTGGTTGTGCTGAACGAGCCTCACAACTTGCTTGTATAGAAGATGTTGCAGACCTAAATGTACGTGAGGTGTTGAAGCGCATGGCTAAACCTACATGTAATGAAGAAGATATCACTTCCTTGAACTCAGAGGATATGGTTACTAACTTGATGGGTGAAAGTGGAGTTAGTGTAGCAATCTTGACTGTTCATAATGCGGCACAAGTTGCTTATGAAATCATGGTGTATCAAGTGGTACATAAGAGAATGAGAGAATTGGAGGAAATGAGGAAAGGCCTTGATACTTTACAGCTTAGTACCTTGTTAAACTGCCATCCCAAAGTAACCTCTTTGGTATTTCCCACGGTAGAAGAGGCTGCCATTGATGCTGAAGTGTTGCTAAAGAGGGTATCTATGGATCCCATCGCTACACCAAGTATCAGAATCAACACTGCATACATATTTCTTCTCGACTACCTTGGAAAGGTGTGCGAGAGAACAGAGCCACAGGGTATGTCACAGTAGTTAAAGAGAAGTGCATGGTGCTCTTTAATAAATAAGTAGCAATGATACATGTGCCAACAAGTGCTTCTGATTTTCAAAACATTTTTTTTGTTTATATACTGCCTAGAAACAGAATGGAATTTTGATCCAATATCATATTGTTGTTACTTGCAGAAATTGGGATTAAGCCAGTGTTGACATTTATCACAGGCTCCCCACTGATGCCAACGGAAATAGTCGTCAAATTTTTGCCCGAGGACAGCAAAAGGTTTTCCCTTCCAGATCCTGGCACCTGTACCAGGGAGCTAAAGATTCCAACATGTTATACAAATTATGAAGAGTTTCAGTCAGCATTTGATGCGACTGTAAGGGTACAGGGGAAAGGGTATGGAAGAGCCTAGTCATCAGTATATGGGGTTGCGAATTAGTGCAGTGAAAGGGAGTTGAAGTAATTCCTTGTTAGTGGAGGCCACGTAAGTTATGTTGTTGTTAACAAGGCAGGATGTGCATTCCCATTACAACAACGTACTACCATTTGCAACAAGCTACCAAGAATATCTAACTTTTTCCGCATCTGTTCAGACACAAGACGTAAAAGTTTGTGTATGCAAGCTACATGTACTGCACTTGTCAAAAGTTTTCTTTGCCCATTTATATGGTAAATTTGTTTTGCCCAGTAATACGAGTAAATGATTTTAATCTAAGTGATTGAGAAAGCTAGACAAACTTGCATTTCATAGTTGAAAAACATGCAAATAATTTAGCTCTTTATGGAAGCTTGAAAGTCTGGCAGTGTTAGTAGAGATCATCAATCACTAACTTTCTATCCAAAATACTGGGTAATGGTTATTTGTAATATAAACGGCATAGCATACTCTTAAGGCGGCGAAATACGAGATACAAAAACCCTCAACTTGTGTCGCAACATTGTTGCATTGCCAGTTGAACGAGTTGTTGACTGTATTTATACCGCGCGCTCAACTTGTCTCGCAACAAATACCAGTGCTGCAAATTACAGTAACATGTTGCACAAAGTAGAACAGAGTTCTACTTTGTGCAACAATATTTTTCAACTTGCAACACCGAAAATTGTCGCGAGTTAGGTTTAACGCAACAACTCCTTCAACTGGCAATGCAACAATATTGCGAGACAAGTTGAGGGTTTTTGTATCTCGTATTTCGCCGCCTTTACTCAGTGACTAACTTATTCTACTACAATGCAGCAAAAGTAGTTTATTGGCTATCCATCAAAAACGTTTGACTGCTCTTGAGCCAATCAGATTGTTAGGTATCCTAACTGCCTGTCGCTTATTTAGTCTAGTATCATTAGTTCATGTTGTTGTTAATCCCACTGTTGAAGAAATTGAGATGATGTTGTTTCAAATGGTTATTAATTGTACTTAAAACAAAGTCTCTACAAAGTTGAAATTACAAAAATTTGGGATAGTAACATGTGCATAACAGGCCACAGGTCAGTTAATCTCAGTCACTTTTTATCTCAGTTGTTGTTAATCCAGTGCTGTCATTGTTACAGTTGGCTCTTGCAGAAACATGTTATAACATGTGCATAACAACCCACAGGCTAGTTAATCTCAGTCACTATTTTTCGTAGTTGTTGTTAATCCAGTTCTGTTATTGTTACAGTTGGCTCTTGCAGAAACATGTTATGACATGTGCATCAGGTACCTATGATAAAGGTTTCTAGGATTTTGATAATTGCTCTTTTATGCACTGGCAATTATCCATTTGTGTTTTTATGATTTGAATTTGCACTGTTAATAAATAAAAGCCATCTGTTTGTCATTAGTTTGGTGTCTTTATTGTTAGAAGTTCTGCCTGCACAAAAAATGAGAACAAGGCAGTTCACTTGTTTCACTACTGAATTTGTCCAAACAGGTCACAAGAAATTACAGTCCTTTTGATGTGATTAGCTTGAAGGACAGTTAATAATCCATCGATGCAGCAGGCAATGTCATAACAAAATTTAATGCTACTTACTTTGACCACAACATTTTGAAAAAAACTGTAAATTCATGAAGGCTATTAAGAGAGTTGAACCCTAAATATTCAACTGCGCTATTTTATTCTTGACCTGAGAAACAGTGCATGCAAAAATTCACAATATCCAGTTCAATCAGTAGCATGGGCAAGATTTGTACAATTGGTGAACTGATCAGCTACTGTGCCCTTTCAATAAAAGTTAAGGCTTGAATATATATGTCTACACCTTGAAATTCGGAATATTGGCAAGGATCTATTGTTCTAGCTAGTTCCTCGTATGTTTCCAATGGAAATGGAAGTGAAGTCTGTGGTATAACCACTGACCCATCTGCACTGTGACAATGGCCATCCCATGTCTCTGAGGGTGCTGGACCTTCCCAATCAATGCCATAATCTTCAATATCTGCCTGTTTAAAAGAAAAATTTATTATATGCTGTTATCTATTGAAATTCTACTGATAATAAATCTTATATACTCTATAATAAGCAAAGATATTGGCAAAGGTTTAAAACCTTTTTTTTCAATAGCTGATTTTTTTTGTTTGAGAAGATAAATGTTACACTTTTCAACAAGATACCCAACACCTCAAATCTGTCCTAAAAAGCTCTGCTGCACATCATTCTTTCAACTCTCTGATGAAACACCGTGATGTATGAAATGACTTACCCTTTGGTGTAGTTCTTGTACCACTCTGTGATTTGATCTTTGTAACTGCATCAAACCATTGACCCACATTTGGACAGGTGTCATATTTCTTTCTGTGCTAATGGGACCATTGTTGTGACCTGAAGAAAATATTCTTAGGTGCCTGTTGATTCTTGGCAAGTACACAAAATGTAGTGCAAATATGTGAATTTCATTGGAAGGATCTAGAAGTGAGCACTCCTCCATATGGTAAAATAACTGGTAAAACACATATGTGCACCCAGTATACAGATCACGCCACAGTCTCTCAATACGCTGGTTATGCACACTTCTGCCAGCAATGTGACTTCCTCGGTTTGGTCCTCTTAATGGATGTGACAGCATGAACCAGGCAACATCGCAGTTTTCTCTACCTTTATCAGATCTGACCCTCGAAGGAAGCCCATAGGTCTGCACTGCATTGTGAAATAGTCTGTACACCGTAGAAGCACGGTTGTTTGTGCTACATTGCAAAAACACGATCATTCTTGTGAAACCATCGATTCCTCCATGGATAACAAACCTCCACCTTTAGAAGTCATATAAAATATATTATGTTGATTTCGTTGATTTCTTATTATATACATTAAACTCTAAATCCTTAGACATTAGCAAACTCCCAAGTAAGAATTACTAAAAAATGCATAAAGCAAGTTTCCATAAAGAATTCAATCAATAGCATCAATAAAATCCCCCATACTGTCAAGAAGTTCAAGTTGAGTAAGCATAGAGAATGGGAATAGAGGATAACTAAAAAGACAAGTAGACAAATGCAACAGTGAATAAATGGGCTGAGGGGGGGATAAGTGTTGGTTTTTATTATCCTTTTTTTGGTTTTTATTATCCTGATAGAAATGACATAAAATAATAAAATACTGGCAATTTAGAAGAAAAAAAAAATGGACAGATTCAATAATTAAAGGAATGATACCTTATTAGCTTATGGTTACCATCTATATGCCACAACGCAAGTGGTCCATATACTTGGTATCGTCTTCTGTGTATTGTCCTAAGCTCAAGCGCCCGTAGTAGGACCCCAGCTGGATTGACCCTCCGCATTGCCTCTCTTATTCTACACTGTTGGATTCTCAAACCTCTGCTCATCAGAAATCCAGTCATTCGCCTGTACCCGGTGTTTGGGAACTCTGTTAGGATGTTCTGAATCAGCTGGTCGAGTTCTTCGTTGTCAATGAGTGAGTATGTTGATCTCACACTCAACCCAAACTCGGACAAACGTCTTTCAATAGTTCGGACACTGACGCCTAGCAAAGTTGCAATATCGACGACAGAGAAGCATCTTCCAATCAGAAAATCAAGTTGATCTTTGGGAATTGAATATCTAGGACGTCCACGTTGTCCCGTAAAGGCAGTGGCTGGTGATGAAACACCAAAATTATCTTGACTTCCAATAAGACAGTCTCGTGCACATCTAATTAGGTTGACAATTTGTTCATCGATTCCATACAAATCCACAACACGAGCCATTAAACTTTGCAGCCAATCCAGCCTAAAGTGTAAGGCGTCCACTGTATTTGGGTCAAGACCTCCTTCAATTTGCCGAATAATATTAAGTAAAAGCTCTCGCAAATATCTGAACGATTGTAGCTCTTCCTCAGAAGGAATGACTCTATCCGCCATCTTGGATCAACAAGGCGGGAAATAAATTACCTCGATCTGGTGACTTCCACTCCTCCCACTAGTCCCCAGGCTAATTCGAGAACTAGTAGTAGCAGAAAATTGAATGTGTCCGAAAATTCGAACTACTGGCAGAAAATTGAACGTGTCCGAAAATTCGAACTACTGGCAGAAAATTGAATGTGTCCGAAAATTCGAACTACTGGCAGAAAATTGAATGTGTCGGAAAATTCGAACTACTGGCAGAAAATACATCAGAAACGAAAAACGAAAACAGTCTGAAATTGGAATAGTTCCCGAAAACTGGCACAACCTGAAAAATTCAAATGACTAGAAAGTTTAGAGTTACCGAAAATTTGATTAGGCGAAAATTTCTGAATTCTGACAGAAAATTGATACAACCAACATAAAATTCAAACACACAAGCAACTTATTGTAAAACAAAATGCAATAACAAGTAACAAAATCCAAAGTTTAATTATGACGGTAATCACCCACCATAAATACCGCATCAGCCAAGATGGCGGCCAAAATTATGATTTTATCACGACAGAAAGTTGCAAATTATGTTCTGTTTTCGAAAAGTTATGAATGGATGACAAGTGGTCAGAACGCAAGTAACTCATAAGAAAACTTAATAATTGTTTTTTTTTTTCCATTAAGTCAAACTTAAGTCGTCCAGCGGACGAGTTTATTTAATCTTTTGGTCGTCCATACGATGTTTTAGTCGTCTCGGACGACCGGACGACTGCGAATATGGATCCCTGCTCTTGTATTTCTTGCATTATTTTGCCTTCTCTGTGTTCCTAGGGTGGGATTTAGGCCATTTAAGCGATTTTCTCTTTCGACGGTTTAGCCTTCACTAAAGAAAAACTAAAGGCTGGCGACCCCGTGGGCCAACGGCCCGCACTCGAAGCTCCATAAATCCCACAATAATGGTTGAATCTCGCCAAAATCGTCTCACAGTAGCCGTCGATAATTCTTCTTTCCATTTGCTTATCCTGAGGTTCCAAGGTTTATCGCAGCCGCCCGAAAAACGCTCGTTTTCGAGCGCCAGAAGTCCATATCTGCTTCGTCGAAATGCGAAAGCAGTTATCTTGGGTACGGGATTTGAAATTCTAGCTTAGCGACCGCGCCATCGCAACAAAGTGGCCCTCGACCGTGGAGAGGCACAGGGAAATCGTCATCATGCAAATTGTACCATCCGAGACCAAGCCGGGAACAAATTCCTTCGAGGAGTGTAACACGACGGCTAGGAGCTCTAAGCCTTGCGATTTGTGACATGTCACTGCATATGCCAATACATTTGCATGATGACGATTTCCCCGTGCCTCTCCACGGTCGAGGGTCACTTTGTCACGATGGCGTGGTCGCTAAGCTAGAATTTCAAATCCCGTACCCAAGATAGCTGCTTTCGCATTTCGACGAAGCAGATATGGACTTCTGGCGCTCGAAAACGAGCGTTTCTCGGGCGGCTGCGATAAACCTTGGAACCTCAGGAGAAGCAAATGGAAAGAAGAATTATCGACGGCTACCGTGAGGCGATTTTGGCGAGATTCGACCATTATTGTGGGATTTATGGAGCTTCGAGTGCGGGCCATTGGCCCACGGGGTCGCCAGCCTTTAGTTTTTCTTTAGTGAAGGCTAAACCGTCGAAAGAGAAAATCGCTTTTAAAAATGGCCTAAATCCTACCCTAGGAACACAGAGAAGGCAAAATAATGCAAGATATACAAGAGGTAAGCCATTTTTATTTCAGTTCATTTACAAATGTAATATTTAGAGCAATTTTCGAAGATTTCTCATACATTGTCTTAAACGGCTGAACCAGACTTACGCAATCGGCCAAATTATTATCACATTGATCACATATCACGCCTGGGTCGCCTGTGGAGGCAGTGGAAAGAGCCAGGACGGGATGTATTCCATCCCTGGAACCATTCACTGAATATTAGTCACTATTTCGTCCATTTACATATCTTTGTTGTATATGGTTTATCAGAATGAAACCTCAAGTTCTGTTTTTCAGGACGTTGTTGTTTTGTCTTTTGAATAGCGCAGGTTGCAATAAAAATTACTACGCATCCAATTCGCGTTAATTAACTGCATGTAAGCACACACCACACGAGAATTCGCGTTAATTAAATGCATGTTAACATAAATTTTCGACAATTCGCGTTAATTTTATTACGCGTACAATTTGTTCGCGTTGTTAAAATGCTTCATTATATTCCTATAATAAGGTAGCGTCTTTTAATTGCCAATATCCGTCTTTTGCTGAGACAGAAGTGACACTACCTGTCCTGGCAAAGTTCGCGGCCTTCACAACATTTACAGAACTATGTATTGTAAGAATGTTGAATAGAAAAACCAATAGGCGAGCGGTAAAACAATCACTTTGAACTTCAAAACATCGCTCTTGATGAAGCGAAATGTTTAAGGTTGTTTTACAGTTGCTTTGTAGTGCCATTATTAGTAAAACGTAATTCCTCGAATAAGCGCCGCATCAGGTCTGCGGCGCTTAATCGGGGGCGGCGCTTATTAACTTTTTTGTCCCAAATGCAGCGCTTATTCGAGGGCGGCGGTTATTCTGGGGCGGTGCTTATTCGAGTAAATACGGTACTCTGTGACTGGTCATAGCAATCAGCATCCCCTAGCTCAGCAGCCCCTAACTTGTCGCAGTCGCCTACTCTTTTAGTTGCTGAGACCTACTTCAAAACATTTTGAAACCCCTGCAGTTGTAACTAGTAGAAAGTGTTACATGTTAATATCAACCAGTTCTGCACAGGTTATATAAATAATGTAGCAACTTAATAATGTTTGGTTGTGTTATAGTATTGGAGGAGCAAATTATTTGAACCAAACAACAACTATACCAAGTAAGTGTTACATTCATCAATTTAATATGTTTTTATTTTGTTACAGTCAACGCGCTTCACGCATGAACGCACAACTTCAAACATTCATAAAATATTTCATTCACCGATTTCATTTTCAGTTAATGAAATCATTCTTCGAAACTTCAATCGAACAATTGTAAGTCAAATTGAAAGTATTTAAAAGCCCATGGTAAAATTGAAAATAAGACATCTGACGTTATGGCAATTGATAATTTTTTTTAAAATAATTTTTCGGCTGTGTGCTGTTTTTTTTTCGCGCGGGAACAAATTACATGTAAAAATGAATGACTGTGTCACCGCCGCATTCACGTAGTTATGCGCTCGTACATGTGAAGTTGGCTTTACCATACCAGGGTCGATGTGAAGGGATTTCTTCAAGCGAATGAAGTTTAGCCTGCGCCAGCTGAATGTCATCCTCTAACGATTCGACTTCACGCTGAACTTGTTTGGATGTTTTAACGCATCCTGACTGTCTTTCGATGCCGATGGCGGGATCAGTGAGACGGACTTCCTGTTAGAACTTTGAGTGGAAATTTCCCGAGAATTGTTCTTTTCCAAGCTATTGTGCACTTGAATCGACAAACTAAATGCTGTGCCGGTCTCTTCTTCTACAACACACTTTTGAAGATGCAGTTTCTCCTCTTGGATGGCGCTTACTGGGATTCCCATTCGAACAAACTTAAAATTTTGAGGCAACAATTCTCCTACTTCGGAGACGATGTCCTTTGAGCGTTTTGCTTAGAAAAGCTGCTGTTCGTTCGACAAACGCAAGAGCGAGGTCATTGCTCTTTATCTTTACTAGAATTTCCGACATTTTCAATTTCTCGGTCGCTTCCGCGCAAAATTTACAAATGAAGGATTCGATTATTCGAAACGTGATCTTTATCTTTCAATCTTGCGGTGAAGGCATGTCAATCAAATTGAATCATGAAATGTTCACGTGAATATTGGAACCTTACGTCGCCGAGCGTTCATGCGTGAAGCGCGTTGACTGTAAGCACCTGATGCACAGGATAAGACACATGCAGTCTTGTGATAATCCAAGTTTTGAACTAAGCTTGTATTTCAGTTGGGGAGTGTATACCTGCCAACTTTTTCTGGGTCAAAGACGTGAGATTTTTATTCTGAGATTGTTAGGATTTCTGGAGATGACATGACCATTCCCGAAGATTCCCGAAGATGTCCGAAGTATTCCGAAGACGTTACGAACATATCCCGAACACAGTCCCAGGACTTGTTTTGCTAAACAAGACCACATTCTCAATGCTTTTGTTGTCAAAACTCTGAGATTCCGGGAAAGGTATCGTCATTTACTCAATTTACATAGAGTTATCGTTTCTCACATTGGTTTGAGTTCACATATTTTTGGAAAGTGTGCCATTTATGGTTGTAACTCACATTTTTCGACTAGGCGTGAGAAATTAGTTCGTAAGCGTGAGTTAGCGTGAGATCGAAGTTTTCAACTCGCAGGCATGAGACTCACGCCTAAGGCGTGAGAGTTGGCAGGTATAGGCAGTGTAATCAGATTTCTGCACTCATTTGAATTAATTTCTTCATTATTAAGACAATATGCTTGACTGGTTTTGACCAGTTACATATAAATTAATATGGATCTTTTTGTTGGAAATATGTTTCTGTGTCCCAGTGATGTTATGAACCACTGGTCAATCCAGCAAGGTCCTTAATTTACTGAAAGTAACATTTACTGATTGAATCTTTCTTGAAAGTAATAGCTTTATTAACTTTTTTTTTCAATTTACAGATATTATAAGACAATTCAATCCATCATTAAAGGGGGCTCAGACTTCAGAAAGCAAAGATAACTTTGATCATCATCTTAATGTTGCCTTCCTTGGTGCATCTGCAAGGTTTGTGATAAATAAAGTTAAAAAAAAATATGATAATTATACAATAAAATTCTCCCTGGCAACTGTCTTTTACATATTTTTATATAAATTCATATATGCTATCAGTAGGAGAATTTGGTTTTATTTCTGGCACAAGTTCTAACGCAAACACAAATTACTAAATTTGACACTCAAGTAAAAATCGCTTTATATAGCTCGTAATACCATAGTTTGTTTTGTTCTTAAAGGGACCTTAAAGATCAAGCAAGAGACTTGGTTTTAAGACTGAAAGCTATGAAGGTACTTATTAATAAGTCATAATCAAATATCTTGTGTATGTATAGGAGTGTGACAGAATAAGTTAATTAAAATTTATTTACTCGTTCTCTGTGGTTCTTGCATCTTGATCAATCAGCACTCACCAGAACTGATGACACACTAGAACCAGAATGAAAGTTTACATTTTCAACCTGTGCTTTTACAGGATATTGACTATTACAATGACTGGAAGCTTCTCACCATTTGGATTGGAACAGAAGACCTCTGTCAAGTCTGCAATGATGAGGTAGGCAACCTACACAGCAGATTGTTTATCAAGATTTTAATATAATTGTAACAAGAACTTACACGTCTTCAAAGATGACTGTCGTAAAATATCATTTTTAATTTTCAGGACAAATTCAGTGCAAGCTCTTTCATAAAATATGTGATGCGCACACTTAAGTACCTTCAAGAGGTAAGATATTCTGTGTTGTGTGGTGTCATTACAGAATTAATGACTGTATGTTAGGCATGTATGTTTGGCTCTGCATGTGCATTTTTATATAAAGTATGTACATATTTGTACATTCAGATGCTTCTGGTACATCTCGCTTTATAATTCTGATCCAGCCTCTTATACCTGCCAACTCTCACGCCTTGGGCGTGAGTCTCACGTCTGCGAGTTGAAAACTTTGATCTCAGGTCAACTCTTGCTTACGAACCAATTTCTCACGCCTACTCGTTATTACAACCACAAACGACACACTTTCCAAAAAATGTAAACTCAAACCAATGTGAGAAACGAAAACTTCATGTAAAATGAGTAAATGGCGATACTTTTGCCGAAATCGCAGAGCTTTGACAAAAAAAAGCATTGGGAATGAGGTTGTGTTTAGCAAAACAAATCCACGCACTGGGATCGGGATATGTTCGGAACGTCTTCGGAATACTTCGGACGTCTTCAGAAAACTTTGGATATTGTCGTATCGTCTTCGGAAATCCTGGCACTCAAAGGATAAAAATCTCACGCCTTTGACCCAGAAAAAGTTGGCAGGTATAGCCTCTGTAAGTTCCAATGCAAAATGACCAAATTCTGTATACATGTAATGATGTGAATTACCACGACAACACAAATTTTGACAGCAGTGATCTAGGGGATAGTTCTGATGCCGATAGACAGGCTGACTGATCCTTGAAGAAAACACAAATCAACATTCCTTAGCATAATTGACATTGTGTTTACTTAAACTACCTATAAAGAGTCCATTTGTTGCTAAAGGTGCTGTATCTTTTGAAAGTATCTTTTCTTTTAAAATGTAACTGTTTTTTGATCATAATTATTGTCACTTACAGGTACCCAGGCTGTTTGTGAATTTGGTTCCACCCATGGATGTTTCTCCTTTGTATGAGTTATATCAACAAGATACCAAGACGTGTCAAATTCTGGGATGGTAGGTTTAAATTAATTTTCATCCACATAATATCGAAAGTACATTTATGCACCTGAATGTGAATGTGAATGTATTTATTTTACCTTATAACAATGTTCCTTGTCAGTAGTCAGTGCTCTCTTAACTTCTGTGTTAAGTGTCCAGCATGCAAAGAAAGTCCTGTCTGATAGCCCAGGGCTAGTGGTTTTTTCCTGTTGGGCAAGCTTTTTTCATCCATCACTTGCCCGATAGTATACCTGCCAACTCTCACGCCTTGGGCGTGAGTCTCACGCTTTCGAGTTGAAAACTTCGATCTCACGCCAACTCATGATCACGCTTACGAACCAATTTCTCACGCCTAGTCGAAAAATGTGAGTTATTGCAACCAAAAACGACACATTTTCCAAAAAATGTAATCTCAAACCAGTGTGAGAAAATAAAACTCCATGTAAAATGAGTAAATGGCGATACCTCCCCCGAAATGACAGAGTTTTGACGAAAAAAAACATTGGGAACGAGGTCGTGTTTAGACCTGTTCAGCAAAACACGTCCACGTACTGAGATCGGTCCGGAGATGTTCGGAACGTCTTCGGAATATTTTGGACGTCTTCGGAAAACTTCGTATATTGTCGTATCGTCTTTGGAAATCCTGGCACTCTCGGGATGAAAATCTCACGCCTTTGACCCAGAAAAAGTTGGCAGGTATACGATAGGTGATGGGTGGGTGACGTTTTTAGATGGCAGATAAAGCACGGCTACTGAGAAACTCCTTTGGGTTAACACACAATGGTTCCAACTTGCCTTAAAGGGGCTATGTCACGGCTAATTTATTTTTATGTTATAAATTTTGTCAAATATTCGCTATGAAACTAAATGTTTGCAAAAAAATTAATTCTATGATTCTAAATGAAAAAACCATAGCTTCATTGCGGTCAAATGTGTCTCCCGGGCGTTATAATTTAAAGTTACAAGCAGACAAGATATAACTTTGAAAACTGTTCCGCCGGACCATATTTCAAAAACCCATATTGCAATCCGTTTCAATCTTCGTTGCTTTTGGCCATCCTTGCCTTCTTTTGTCATTGCTGTGTTATTGAAATGTTCCTTCACTGTTTTAAGAGGTTATTTTGTATATTTAAACGAATTTGATGGTCATTTCCTATGCCTAAGTTTGGCTTAAATCCGTGACACGGTCCCTTTAAGGGCAAGATGCTGGTATTGTCTCATATTGGTGTATCATTTAGAATGACCAATCGCAGACACCACTTTGCTGATTCCAACAGGGGTATATCATCATCTTTAGCTTATCTCTCAGACATAAGAGTGCTTTAGAGTAAAGGAATGGAGATGACTAAACAGTACAGTCTGGTCCATTTTCCACTAACAGTTATTAAATGTTGAGTGATGATTATTTTTTGTACAGGGAAGCTTGCCCATGTTTGAAGAAAGGTGATGCTGAAAGGTCCAAAGTAGCCAAGGCAGCTAAACAATACAAGGTACTGCCTGCATGATTTCACTTCCTTTACCTTCTTTATTTTGTTTTTTATGTCTACGGTAATTATTATGAATGCCAATGCTAATGAAGTGTACCTTTTCTCTCAATAATAGCATCTGTTGGAGGAACTGGTGAACAGTGGACTGTATGAAACAAAGGACAGCTTTGCTGTGGTCATTCAACCTGCCCTTCAAGTGCCACCAAAAACTGAGGTATACAGTGTTAATTGATACAGTGTATATTAGATTCAACAGTCTTGAGACCACATATGTTGCATGGTGTGATGATGATGATGATGATGATGATGATAATGATCGTGTTGATGATGATGAGTTTGAATAGTCTGTTAATTATTTGCAAATTTATATTGTTGCAGCGGTTTTGCAAATAAAGCACAGAAGTCTTTAGTAAATATTATTAAATAAATATATACAGTTGAACCTCTTTAATGCAGATCACGTACACCAAAGGGACAGGCTAGGGAAGAGCTTCCATATTATGCAAGTGTCTGTTACATCTGGAGGTTGAGTTTAATAAATGAATTTCGGTCTCCATATAAGGCCGTTTTGGTCTCTACTAGTTTAAGTGAATTGTCCGTAAATGGGAGGTATCTGTACTATAGAGGTAAGGAGAGGTTTAACTGTATCTAGGAGGCAGAACACTGGGTGTGAGATTCAAAGACTTAGAGCTTGTAATGATTAAGAAGGGAGGACTGAAGTGTTTTCCATATTGTACCTATTTATTTCAGTGAGAAAATGTCTCAGTTAAACAAATTAGGTTGTTTTCTATTATTGGCAGGATGGTGTTTTAGTGAAATCCTTTTTTGGCATGGACTGTCTGCACTTCTCAGTACATGGCCATGCAGCAGCGGCATTAGCTTTGTGGAAGAATATGGTATGTTGTGAGAGAACAACTTACTATCAATGATAACTGTTAATTTTTGTTTATGTGAAACCTTCCTGGAGGGGGGGGGGGGGGGATCTGTTAATACAGCAAGCCAAATTTAGCTCATTGCATATCATGTTATCTTGAATTTATGCATTAACTAATTTGTTTGAAAGTTTAGCAATAAAGCAGAGCAATAATTATTACTGGTAATTTTATCTAAAATGCTGATTTGCAGTTAGAGCCACTTGGTTCAAAGACAAAGCAATGGGGAGATCAAGAGACACTGCAATGCCCTTCAAAGGTATAATTTGTGCATTTATCTGTATACACTTTAATTTATTTCATAAATAATAATTTGATAATAGCAGTTGCCATTCATACCTACCCCACAAAACGTCATTGAAAATTCTGAAGGGGTGGGGATCTCAAAGCCACTATATTTTAATTTTAAGGAAGGTATAAAGCTAAACTATAATTTCCAGAGAGAAATTATTTTTTGTAAACTTAATTAGAATTTGGGGTACAAATTTTTTGGGAATGGTTTCAAACTAAAAACCTGCCACAGGGGAAGTATGGATATATTTTTCTGGGACAACACAATTAGAACCAGCTGCATTGATAGACTAGCTGCAAATAGTGAGACAATCGAATTAATTAATAAACAATTAAACAAATTCTTTAAATTTTGTTTTACTCAGAATAAACCATACCTGTTCACAAAAACAAACAGCAAGACTGTCATGAGTGACTTCACTGATGAAGATGATGACGATTCCTCACATGGCGACTTTCCGCCCACTGCTGCTGTGGCCCTAGCTGTATCCTTAACAGCTGTAGTGGTCATTGTTGTCACAATAGTGTGGAGAGGCCGCAAGTCACGACGGAGACCTGAGGCATCTCGACTGCTGTATGCCCCAGGACCACACAAGCCAAGGATATGAGATTTTTACAAGGATGGTAAAATGGACAAACCAGCTGTTAGTGACCGCCTTGGCTGAACTTTGGTCCTCTTGATGGAACAAGATTGAGAAATGACAAGAGTTTACATAATACAGGATAAAAGTGGGACAACATCGACTATCATCAGCAAACAGTCAAACAAGCTAAGAGCATGCAAGAGTAAACAGGCATCATAACCGTCAAGTGATCAAAAACTTGTTAACTCTTTTACAAAATCCTAAAAAAGGTTCATATTTGATGAGCGCACATGTTAGGGTCAAGTATATGAGAGATGGTCAAATGAGAGAAAGAGTTTGAACTCTTGTTCTTATCTAACCTGGCCTTTCATTAGTAACTGTGAATTGTTCAAGGGGAAGCATTTATATGGTCTTCCAGTGTAAATCCTAAAAATGTATATTACAGCCTGAATTGTTCAGACAATAATTTATTGTTAACAAAAGCCTATCTACACTGTAGCAGGTATAAAATGGCAAAGGGGTATAAGAAGGGGGTGGAATTGTGAAGGGAAGGGAAACTTCTCTTCCCCCTTCTCGTTTTACACTTGCTTTGTAGGCTAATTGTCTACAAAATACACTTAAAAGGGGGAATTTCGGCTGAAGGAGCTTATTGTAGTGTACTTCTCGTCAAAAGAAGCCTCTTTTGCAACCATTCACTCTGAGGCAAGATATTTATCTAATTATATAGATGTATAAACAAAATATATTTCAGCCAATACTTGTGTTAATCACAGATAAGATTTGTATGATACAAAGTACATAGATGTAAATAGCCTATTGTTAGAGTTTCTTAAAGTTCTTTTCAATATCATATTTGGCATTATTTTGTTGCTTATAACTTGAGTGTATAGTATAAGGTAGACTTGAAGCAATGTTATTTTAAGTTGTTCAAAGGTTGGATAACACGACCCACCAGATAAATCACTATCCACTTGCTAGGTAGCCCTGGTTGGGGTTCACCGTAAAGTGGACTATAGATCGGGGGGGGGGGGGACATCCACCCCAAAGGGGTAGTGTCATTCAGGTTTTTAAATGACTCTTCAAAATATCTCGTTCATTTAAGTATTTTTAAGGGTTATTGCAGGCAAAAGTTTTCTCTCCTAACTACCAAACTCTGCAGTCCCTTATTACTGACAAAATGCAACAATGTCTGGGGAAGAGGCTGGTCAATTTGTACCATGTCACAGAAAACAAAACAAAACAAAAATAGTTTGATTATCTCAAGCTTAAAAGCCATTCAGTGTTATAAACTTCCACTGCCTTGTTTTACGATAAATAAAAATATATTTAAAGCATTAAGTGTGGAAATTAAGCATGTTTTTAAAGTAAAATTAATTCATGCTTACTAAAGAAATCTGTTGCATTTTTTAATGCTGTATCATGATTAAAATTACTATTTATAATAAATGACCTTGCCGTTTATCAATAAATGCTGTTTTTCTGAGTACTGCCTTCCTTGCCCTGTTGTTCCATGCTTTCTATACAGTAAGTAAATAAATAACTATTTATTGACCACTTGTACTGAAATGGAAATCATGTGTGTTTCTCCCGTGGATGAATTATTTGTTTTGTTCAGGGTTTTGCTTTTTTCCGAACTGTGCGAACCCTGCTTCATGTTTATTAAAAAATATGTTAAACTTTAGAATAAATGGTAAGCACACCAACTTTGAAAAGTCAACAAACTTTAATAAGATTACAATCAAATGATCTTTACTATTACATCATGAATAGAGAAAAAAAAGTGAACAACAGAAAGAAAAAAGTTCTTTAAAACAAACTGTTTAAATTATTGTTGTTAAATTGGCCATGAGAAAAGTTCTAAGATGTAAGATTCTTGACTGAGTAGAATTCCACAGAAATTGAGTCAACTGTCCAAAGAACTTCCGCTGGCTGTCATGAACGCAAACAGCTGTGACGTACTGTACATATATCTTCTAATTTGCAACTTGTTATTTTCCAGCTTGTTTTCTTAACATGATGTAAATGTTCTCCTTTATCCACTCTTTGTTGTGCGGCTCATAATATGGCTCCTTTGGGCATCGCCTGTTGAGTGAAAAAATAACCAAAACAACCAAAACATAGACAGTCATCAAAATCTACTTTGAAGATAATTTAATGAGAAAATAGCTTACTTGTAATCAAAACCATAAGCACCATCAATTACTACCAACCATCATCATATTAAAGAGCATTACTACTTCCCCTTGGGTGGGATGCTAGTCCATCACAGGTCATCCCATACCCCCCCCCCCCCACCCACCATGAATTCATGCATTTTGCCACACTGCCATTACTATTTGCCATGACCCATTTATAGAGCGTTAAAATATGACATCATGGCAGCCACATTGGTGTTCCAAAACAAAGGAATGGTGGCCATGTTGGTGTGCCAAGCCGTTCCTGCAGGAATTAAACTCTATTTTTAATGCAAAAATAATCTTTTGTTTTAGTAACCTAATATGGCCGATATATTTTCCACCAATGTCAAGTCCGTTCTTCTATATGGGTTTCGAGACCTGGCGTTCAACTAAGGTCCTTCACAATAAACTGCAAGTTTTTGTCAACAAATGTCTCAGATACATCTTGGTAGTCCAGTGGCCGAACGTACAATGTAATTAGCAATGAAGAGCTGCTAAGAAGGACCAACATGGAATCCATTGTAACATCAATTAAGCAAAGGAAATGGCGCTGGATTGGCCACACTCTCAGAAGGGAAAGTAACAATGTGGCAAGACAAGCCTTGCACTACAACCCACAGGGAAAGAGGAAAGTTGGACGACCAAGGAACAATTGGAAGCGATCCGTGCTGCAGGAGTTGGAAGGAGTAGGCTACTCCTGGGGAAGGGCCAAAGAATTAGCAAAGAACCGTGTGTGCTGGAGGAAACTGGTGGACGCCCTATGCTCCCAAGGAGGTGACAAGGAACAATGATGAACCCAAGGAAATACGAAAATGCTCTATAAATGGGTAATGCCGCTCGAATTGCGACCAGTACGCACAAATATGATCACATCACACCAGTTTTAAAAGAGCTTAAATGGCTACCAGTTGCGACTCAGTTATATTTCAGGAGCGCTATCATGGCCTTCAAATGTCTAACATCCCGCGTGCCGGAGTATCTGTCTTCCCAGTTTAGTAAGCGAGGAGAAATAAGCGGACGTGCCACAAGAAGTTCACAAATGCTGAACATTCCTCTTTTCAAGTCTGCCAGTGGTCAGAGGACGTTTTACTACAGAATAGTCAGTATCTGGAACTCCATGGATAGCTCTCTAAAAACTCTCGAGAATGTTATCTTAATTGTCTAAATACAGTTACAATAAACATTACGTTAGTAAGGACTTGTTTTTAGAATGGTACACCATGCACGACAGATCAGTCAAGTTGTCGATGTAGTCAAACAGTTGACTTATGTCGTATGTGATGGATGGCGTACTTGGGTTGGACTTCTTAAGGTATTCTTCAAATATCTTACAGACACCTGAAAAAGTCGAAAGAATATAGCACTTCATTCTTCATTTTGTACAGTAAATTTATAACAATACTATATACTGACAAAGAAAGCCTGAAAAGTACAATAATATAATTATTTATTGATACATCAGTAAAGTTGATTGATTTCAAGACTGATTGAATAGTATAGAATTTGACAGGGGATGTTGCCTACCTTCCATACATTCGTCTTTTGTCTCATAATCTGAGTATGTTCTTGAATCAGGCTTTGCAGTTGGCTGAATTAGAAGGATGGTGTGTGACTGTAAAAAGAAAGAAAATAATGTGGCTAATTAACTGCAGGAGCACAATCTCGTTCCCAGAGCCTGTGTTCCCCTTGACCAGGGGTCGGGAAACTAAACGGCTCTGGACGAATCCAAAACCGGAACGAGGAAATCCTGGTTCCGGTTTGAATGTGCATGTGCGCCAGAGATTGTGGTGAAATGAACAAGTTTTCAACAGCCAATCAGATTCAGAGGCCTTTGTGGAGGACTTTCAGAATAGCCCAGAGGTCTCAATCCCTGGCACAGACCAGAAGGGTCGCGGCCTATGGGGACCAGCTTGACAGGAGCAACACTATATAATCACATGGATCTTCCATATTAGGGTGGCTAAGGGCATAGAAACAATGGGTTATAAAGACCTACTGACAATAAGGGCTGAAAAAAAAAATAAAACAAAGAAAAGAACCTAAGAAAAAACTGAGCCAGTTCATTATATCCTCAAAATTATCCCAAGACTTTGTTTTCTTGTAAAATTTCAGCCAGTCAAAAGCTCTCTTTCTGTCGGCTCTTAGCTACATCCCTGGTTTACGTCAGGCTGGCTAGTTTCACCATCTGGCCTCACTTTTGAAGTGCAAACTTAAAAATTGTATCACGAATGAATTCCCAAAGCAACAAAGATGAAAAGAATACCAATGTGAAAACTGCATGAAGTAATTCAAAGGGTGAAAATGAATGTTTTGATTAATCACCATCCAATGGATAGCGTATGTTTTGTCTCTTCCAGTCAGTGATAGCGATTTATCCACCCTTTGAACAACCAGCCCCTGGTCAGACTTCAAACAGGATCTCTCAATCCAGAATTCGCTGCACAGACAATCACACCTCCCTCCAGTGTACATGTATAAACTACTTCTTGGAAATTGTCAACAGTAACATTAATTTTGTCTTTTACAAATCAATCTTTAAGTGGTGAACATAATAATTTGTACAGGCATTAAAGAGTTAATTGTCATGCTGTCAGGTTGTAGTGACTTTAATAATTGATATAATTTATATGCTCCTTCATTTCAAGAACAAACAGAAGCAAAAATAGATTGAGTCGATTATAGTTTACATGGCAACTTGAGAGGAGTCTCCATCTTGATTGTAACGGAAAGATAGATGGACAACTTTGATTGCTTGTACACCTCAAGACACAAATGCTGTCTGAAGAACATGTATGATACCATACAAGCAACACTTTCGTAAAGAAAAGAAAATAAGCTACATGTTCTTGAACAACAAAGAAGATTCAACACAATCCCATGGCTGTTTTCTTGCATAACTGCGCTTTCGCGAGCCCTACGCTCTAAAAACCGATACAAGTTGAATTTCAATGAAACAAAGTACAGATCAGACTACTTTATACTTACCATCTTGATAGAAATATTCCTAAAAGTTATAGAAACTTCTTCCTATAACACGTGAAAACTGACTGCAACTCTTCGAGCTTCGTTCGCTTTCTTCTTTCCATATAAGGAGAACCCCGTGCGAGACGCAAGGGAAACTGGGTCTAGAGAAATCTGACCAATCAAACGCATCGTAAGAAAATAGACGCAGTTTTGAAATCTTGGAAAGAATGATCTAGTGTTCGACACTGCAAGATGGTTTTTGAGGTATTTTATTTGAATGTTTTGCTCTGGTTTGCTGTGGTTTGGGGCAAATAACGTTGGCTTTTAATTTCTCACCCACTTATGTCACTGTGCCAGCGTTCCCCGGTGAGAAGAAACGATTTTGACAGCTCGGACGATGAGGAAAGCAATGTTGTTGAAAATCTCACACCTTTTCAAGTGAACTGGTAATAAAAGTTTCATTGTTTCACATTTACTGCCTTTACATTGCAATCAGCCATAATTAATTTGCTTTCCCAGCTAGAAATAAGCAAGAAATAAGCTAAGAAATATTAGAAGCTAGAAATATTGTAAACTAGAAGTATTAGAGAGTTAAATTTATCAAAACAATGTTGAATTTATACTTTGAAAGGTACGGCAATTCTTGGTAAGTTGCAAAGAAGCATTATTGTTAATGCAAATTTTAATTTGCATTACAACTAATGTTTTCTGTGCAATTTGCTACTCATCTATCCATCTGCTACTAAAAATTATGTCTGGTTTCCCAATTATATTTATCAAAATAATGTTGAATTACTTTGAAAGGTACACCATTATGGTAATCAGCCATAATTAGTTTATTTGCTTTCCTAGCTAGAAATAAGCTAAGAAATATTAGAAGCTAGAAATATTTCAAAGTAATGTTGAATTACTTTGAAAGGTGCGCCATATCTTGGTTGATTGCATAGAAGGATTGGTATTAATGCCAATTTTTATTAGCATTAGTATTTAATGTTTTCTATGCAATTTGCTACTAATCTATTTACCTACTTCTAAAAAAAGAGCTAAATAATAAAGCCATATATATTTTGGCCCTGTTTTAGTGACTCTTCATTGTTTTGAACTGAGAATTATTACTGAATGTCCACAATTTATGAATCACTGTCAGTAACAAAAAGCAACCCCCTTCCCCACCAGATTTTTCTAAGAATCTAATTCTACAATATAAAAACTGATATACCTGCCCAGTTTCAGGAGTATTTTTTTTGTTCCTGCCCTTTGAATTATCATCAACATTACCACTTCTCAATTACAAAAGGCCACTAAAAATTAGTAAACAAATAACAATTTGTATCTCTGTATTACAGGGTGGTTTTCCCATTTAGTCTTGTACTAAAATTAATATGTTTTACCTTATTTTATATATTTATGTTAACACAACACTGATCACTAATTAAATCTTAATTCTTACAATTTAAGGGTTGATCTTTCATTCACTGGATGCTGTGCAGAAGTTATTTGTATTAGTGGATTACCAGGTAAAGTAAAATAATTACTTTGAAATTTATCCCTTCAAGAATATTACTAGTAGGGTCCTCAGCTGGCATGGCTCAGCAGACTCTCAATCCTGTGGGTATATCTAGATATAAAATGTTGCAGACTGTGGTTGACTGAGATAAATATTTAATAGTTTACCAACAGTAGGTTTTTATTTCTAAGTGTTACAAACTCCAAACCTACCAGTATTATTTTGCTGCTGTCTGACCAAGTTAAAGTTGAAGACAAAAAAAAGATAATGTCTTAATGTAATTCAGTTGTAAGTTAAACATCAACTCATATTGCGTGCTTTCTTGCTACTTGAATGTACTCGTTGATTTCACTCCCTACCTTACCCCCCTCTTTTAAGGTAAGTATGAGGTTTAAAGTATCTTTGTTCCACTGTTTTTAAGTGTGACGGTGCCTGGTCATTGCTGCTCACAGGGTTGTCATGGTTTCCCTATGCACTTAGCTTAGGTGGTGGCTCCACCATCTTTTTTGGCACCTTCCCTAAGCTCATCTATTGTTGATGAGTTTAACTGGATAATTTCAAAGTTTGTGCTAATCCAAGATTGGCTAGTTTGACCAAGATTTAAGGTACCTGCCCAGGCTAATTTGGGTAAAAAATTGTCCACATATTGTCTTGCACTGGATGTTACTGTATATTACCAAATTGTTTAAAAAAGTCTGTGAACCTCTTCTGTTGCCCTGTATTTATTATTATTTAAATAAATAATTAGTTAATTTTTACTTTATTACTGTTGAATATGTTTTTCTTTGGTTTTCAGGATGCAAATATAAAGAAACAAACAGGAATTTAAGTGTAGACATAGGTAGGATTAATAAATAAAATTTTGTGTAAATAATATTACTGGTATGATCCATATATGCATGGAGACAGAATGCAGCAGCCTTGTACACCTTATGGTTTGAGGAGCAATGGTGATGATGATGGTAACCAGACATAACTCATCAAAGACATCAGTGAGTAATCCATGGGTAATATGGATAATCAATGATTAATCAGTTGATAACCCATTGATTGCTCATTGATTACTCATTGATTATTGATTAGTTATGACTGGTGATGATGATACACAGGGTTTGCAAAGTCTTGAAAAGTCCTTGAATTTGTGTGTAAGTCCTTGACAAGTCCTTGAATTTTCTTCAACTTTGAATGTAGTGGGGTCGAAAGAGAATTGCTTTACATAGACTTTGGTCTTTTCCTGTGTAAAGCAGCTTCAAACACTGAAAAAGCCGGGTGTAAAAGCAGCTGATAAAGGGAAATTGAGAAGCAAAGTAATCCAACTGCGCACATGAGTTCAAATGTCAGTGAAACAAATTCACCAGCGGTTTTGTATAAAACTCTTAATTGTCCTGCGCATGCCACATGCATTTTAGGCATTTAAAAACCTTTAAAACATGTTAGCTTGGACTGGGAATGTGCATTAATGTACCATCTGTGAAATTACATTCCTCAGGTAGGTGGTACTTGAAAATTCAGTTTGGTCTTTGAAAAGTCCTTGAAAAATGATTGCAATTTTTTGTATGAACCCTGATACATGCCAGCCTGGTGGTTTATAGCCATCAAACAGCATTAGTTCAGAAGGGGGGCCTACAACAGTAGATTAGAAAACTTCTATTCAATAAACCATATGAGAGTTACACTGGATCAAAGTGCATCTGGCTTTTCATGTTTGTTCTTTGTAGCTCATCTGAAGGCACTTGACATCACAGATGTGTTTGTTTTCTGCTCTCACCGTGAGCTGGTCAGGTAATTTGTTTATAACTAAATTAATGTTATTTGTCGAATTAAATAATGTTATAAGTTAAGCTCGGTAGAGATTTTTTGGTTCAATTTTACCCTTGGTACAATCTGGAATTTTCCTCTTTTATAAAAATTACTAAATTTACCATATACTACCAAACAAAGAAACAATACCAAATTATATGAAGGAAAACTGATCCACAAACTTAAAAAGCTCTGCAGATTTATGTATAGTGTCTCTTTGGGTTTTAACTTGCATGGAAAAACGCAGCCATTAGTAACAACCTATCAAACTCACTACACAGATCTTTGTAGAGCTAGGTTATCAGTACAAAATTTTTCAGATCAAATCTCAGATGGCCATTGATCATGAGAAGGTAAGGCAAAGTTTGCATCAAGCCAAGTGGCCCATATAACCAGAGCTTATCCAGGTTTCCACAGCATGAAGTGTCTAGGAGTATTTCTACTCCCCTTGGATTGGATGCTAGTCCATTGCAGGGTTACCGCTTAGCATAAAGTTTGCAGGTACCCATTTATACACCTGAGTGGAGAGACACACTATGAAAGTAAAGTGTCTTGCCCAAGAACACAATGTAGTGCATTGGCCAGAGCTCAAACCCGGACTGTTCAATTCGGAGTCCAACACACTAACCATTAGGCCACAGCGCCCCCCGCCAGGTCAGTGTGATCTCAGCTTATTTTTTGGAGGCAGAGTCTGGATGCTGCTACTTTATCTGTCAGGGTTCAAAAGTCAGGGAAATGTCAAGTTTTGGAAACTGATGTCTGTGGCAACCATGATTGTTTTTCAGGCCAGTATAAGACATACGTCCAATGCACATTTGACTCTGACATGAGTTGTGTATATGTGCTGTACACCATACCTCGCATTGCCTTTCTAGGTGTAGAGTTCCTTATCTTGTTGACGAATACAGTTGCGCTGGACTTGAAGCACATCATTTCCCAGTTGAAGAAGGAAATGTTCCCACCATGGCCGATTGCAGTGATATGATTGAAAAGTTAAGACAATGTATCAGCTTTGGACGCAAGACACTTTTACAGTAAGTAGTTAATGACCAGTCCTATTATATGGTGGTAAAGGGGAGTCCAAGTCACGTTTCATACTCCAATGTTTAACCACAAAAGAAAATCATCTTCATAATCCTTATGTCAAAGAAACATGGCAAAATTATAAATTAATGATAGCTGCATAAAACAACACAAATTTATACCTGAGGGATTAATTTTGCGAATTTCAGGAATAGCTCAAGGGTTGTGAACTTCTTTGTCTTCAATAAAATTTGTCATGATTAACCAGTAATTTTTGGGATCGTAAACTTAGGTCAAATATAAAGGTTGTCTTTTCTGCATATCCATTGTTAATTACGTTTTTTATTGCTTGTCCTGGGTGTGGCCATATTTTCACCACTTCATCACCTTGTTGGATATTCCGTTAACTTTATGAAACATTGTTAGAAAGCCTCGGCTAAGCGCTCATGAAATATAGTAAACTTTACTGATACTTCATTTTGTGTTTCAGTTGTGTTTCTGGTTTAGGAATTTCTTGTTTAGGTGAGTATTTGATAGTGTTCAGTTAAAAAGAATGGTTTGTGCTTCTAAAATGTCAGTGGGCTATGTATGTATGGGCTATCTTCTCATTGAGAACAAAATTAGAAGTATATTAGTCCCATATCATGGAGAAAACAGCCAATGAGAAGGTTGGAAAGCCGTCACATTTTTCGGTATGCTGTGCGCTGCGTGCGCCTATAGTATGTTTTCCCGCCTCTGACACGACATTTTTTCCCACCACAACGTGCTGCGCCCGTCGCCACTTCCAGTTTTTCCCGCCTAACGTGCCCCCGACACAACATCCATTTTTCCTTGCCATTGCGTTCTTCGTCTGGCACAACCTCCAGCTTTTTCCCGCCGAAATGTGACAAATGTGGCGCGTCCGTCACAAATTCCACATTTAACTTCCCGCCAAAAAA